>NW_010246838.1:0-22054 GCF_000690775.1 Eurypyga helias
TGCTCTCTATCCATTCTCCGCCCAGATGTTTGTACCGATAACGTTAAGGAGAATTTTCATCTCACTGTCTACTCTTAAAATCTTGAGCTTTCCAAATGGATAGCAGAGACCTGGTGGAAAAAAAAAGTCCCATCTGGATTCTCCACAATGTTCTATACTTGTATAAAAATCCGTGCTCCTTTTTTCATTTTGAAGTTCACCATGTTTTGGCGATTCAAGTACGTTTTTAATATATTCTCACCAAGGAGGTAATAATTTCAATTTCACTGCTATTTATATGTGGATGTGTGTGTTCAGCTCAGGTCCATACAGAGTTGCATTGTCACATGACCAATGACCCGATGACCCAGGAAATGAGGTTACGGTTTGGCAAGTTTACTGAACAGCTCACTGTCGAAGGCATCTTCAGGGAAGTGCTTTTTTAATGTTTTAAGGAAAGCTTCATTGTCAGAAACTGGACAACGCGTATGTGTTCAGTTACGTACCTCAATCCAGTTGATTTCACTCAGCAAAGCGACAACACACGTCTCTGAAAATCTGACCCCTAGACCTTTAAGGTACCCAAGCTTTTGACAATTCATGTTTGAACACGCGATTTAATGGGATTTGGGAATCCATATGCTTGAGACAGCTCTCCAAAGTCTCAACTTCCGAATTTTCTAAGCCTCAGCTCCCGAGAAGCAGCAGTGGGAGTTACCTTCTCCCACCCTTTTTGTGACAATCCAGTGCAGAAAGGTCACTGACAGTACGACTGCGTATTAGTAAGCGTATGACAGTGTCAGTTGTAGCGGGCTGCTGATCCTGATGTCCCACAAATACACAGAACTTGGTCAAGAAATCAAACTCACTGGACGTTTCTAAGAGGTATGATGGTCTTAAACTTCTGTATACTTTAGGGAAAAAAACAGAAAGGGTGGAAGGGAAAAGAAGGAAAGGAATCAAAGTAGTCTTTGACAAATGGCAGCCAGTATGTGAACAGATTTATTTCTGAATGATACTTTTGCAGTCTTCAGCAGTGCCCACAGATTTAAGAACACATGATGATGCACAGGCACATTAATTTTTAAAAGCAGTTGTGCAGATCTGACCTAGTTCTGCATCTTCAGGAGAACCAGACTGCAGCAGAGGCCACAGAGAAACCACTGAGCACATCAGTTTTACCACAGTACAGCATGAAGTAACTTACCATGGAGCACTTACTGGCAATTAAAACATCCCGATATTAAACATTCATAGATTGGTCAGTGCAAACAGGGCAGGTATAAGCAAAGCGAGTGTTAAAATTCGGACACGGAGATGTAGGCAGCAATTAAGCCATGGTCCTTCTCTTTCTTCTTCCCAAGAGGATCCATACACGTTCAGAGGAGCTCTGGGCTTCTCTCTAAATCCACTCTGGAATATATCGGTATTAAACCCTGGAATATATACTAAACCCTGCTGACTGATGGCCAGGCTTGTTGGACAATTTCCAGCTGGAAACTCTTCCTTTTGGAGAGATGGTCAGTGGTATTCGGCCACGCAGGAATGGGACTGCAAGAGCAGCTGGGACAGCGAGAGGTTCCCACCTGCCTTATCACTGGCCACTGAGATGTACACTCCTGCGTCACACTTGTGCTTGGGGCCAGGTGGGTTTATATCTCCATAGCAGATGCCGGTAAAGACGGAGCCCGCCAATGCCACGTGATAAACGACGCGTTCTCCGCCCCATCAGCACGACTAGCGAAGAGCAGTGAAACGCACCTCTAGGCTGGAGACAAAAAAGTCTTGTCGAAGTTGATTCTCAACCTAAATCGGCGGGAGAGCGTCGATTTAACTGTTCCTTCACATCTACATCATTGTGAGTGAGGGAGAAATGGGGTATTATCTTTCTTTAGGGAAGTCTTTTTAAAGCTATGGGCATCATACAGAAGTGCAAAGCCGTGAGTGCTGGACCGAAGGGGCGGAGTTATTACGGATGGAGGTGAGATTTAGACATTGTGTGTCTGAGGGGAGCACACGGTCAAATGGTTAAAATCTTGATACCCAACTTGACAATAATAATCCTCGGATGCACCTTCAACCTTCAATCTCGCCCTAATAATGGACGGTGTCTAGACAGCAGGATCCTTTAAAATAAATAACTAGCTCGATGCGTGGTTAATAGAACGGCACTCTCCCAGAGTGGTGCTGCTCAGCCACAGCATGGGAAGTGCTAACGCCTAAGGGTGCGTCTACGTCAGCATTTCAGCCAGGCAGGAGTTACCCTCCTGAGTGAATTTCCTGCTCGGACCCACTTTTCTTACTTCGTTTCACACTGCAGGGGGGTCTCAAAGCACACGAATGGATCCCTCCTGGGTGCAGCTCAGGCAGAGGATGTGCTTATCCATAAGCTGACAGGTATTCAGCGCGTGGGACCGCACTAGCAAGCCCTCTGAACTACCTAGCATGGACATCAGCACGGACAGTTTCGTTCTACACACCCTCCTCTACTGGTCTGCACTGCCTGCTGACGGAGCTGTACAGCACCCACACCAGGCAGCCACTGTGCCAGCGATTTAAGAAGAAAATCTAACCAGGTGAAATGTCACCTTGTGCTACAGAGAGGAGGAGATGCTTTTCGTCAGTCTTGCCTCTCTGCCTGGTGTAAAAGCACCTCACTCTTGGGCAGACACAGAGCTGGAAATGTGATGCTCCAGGGCGTAACAGAGGAGTAACGTTACCATCTTCTCCGGTAAGTTCTTGCTCCGAATTCAAGTGGGTCTCATGCTTGCATCCTTAGACAACGAATGCACGCCCAAAGGTGATAAATCCGTGTGAGGGGTGTACCTCCTGCCAAAGTCACCCCGTACAAGCACATTCCACCAACTCCCAGCTCCACCGACAGCAGTGCAAGCACAATTTACAACGTGCTGAATTGTATTTTTCCTCGTGCATCTTAAATCCCTGACAGTTGAACTTCAATTTTTCTCTGCCATTTCTGATCAGGCCTGATCTAAGAATATATCAGCACGGCGGTACTTCAGCAGAGAGGCCTCTGACACCAGGTGAGTGACGTTGACCTTCAACGCTGTTACTTTCAGTAACATTAATTTCTCAATTAATGAATTTCAGTGACATTAATTCCAGCCCTGACAGCCTCCCCCTGTAGTCCTCAAACCTTATTTTTGTTTAGCTGGGGTTAGAAAATGAGAAATACGCTTGCACCTCGTTTGAAGGTCTCAAAGAGTTCACAGGCCTTGAACGGTCCTTCAGCGTCGTGATGACTACGACGCTACGTAACGCCGCTGACGTGCATGTCCCTCTGCCATCACCTGAGCACAGCCCGGGCAGCTGGTGCAGAGGTCGCAGATGTGTTTCGTACTGTTGGGATACGTTCTCTTGGGGATGGGAAGGTGCAGGTTGTATTAGATCTACTCTGCGTTTCCGCTGCATAACGCCTCTGCCCAACAAAAGGCCCGTCAAGAGGTTAAACTGTCATCACAGTTAAAACGTAGATCGAACCCTGCTGACCTGACCCGGGGAAGCTGTTGGCTGTGCTTAAGTCAAGACAGGCTTCAGGGAATGTTTCTGTTACGGCAAGTGCTCGTTTAAGTAGGAATATTTCTAGCTGGATGAGTCACCTCCTTCTCGATTGCTGCATGAGCTACCAAAAAGTGACTTTAAATAGGGATATTCAAAGACATGGCAGAGGGTGAAAAACATGTCTTCAAAGCATCTTGCGGTTGTTCCCTTCTCCGGTGGGACCACGGTATGGCACGTGTGGATTGATTAAAAAAAATCCTCCATTGTTTCTTTATTTCCTGAAAAATGTGATGAAAGGTCTTTTTTTCTTTCTTGTTTTCTCTGTTGTATTTTTTACAAAATCATGTGGTACTTGATATACAAAATCAGTCTCACAACAGCAAAATGCGCCAAATCATAATGAAATTGCTCTGTTTAAGGTGAAAAGTACGAAACTTAGAGTAAAGTGCAAAAATTAGAGCGAACGTTTCTAATCTGCGGCTCTTCAGTAGCAGGTTTGACTCTTCCCCGGTTTAGAGGACAAGGACCATCATCTGCATGCTGGTTGCCATGGAGATTCCCATCGCTTTTAGAATCATAAGTTTTGCCTGAAAGGAAACACTCCTTCAGCGTGAGTTGCTAATGACCACAGAGGTTTCTGTTTGCCAGCACACACCATCTACTAGACTAACTACCACGTCTAAGCAGGTGGGAGGGAAAGGAGTAAAGTGTTTAATAGTAATCAGGGACAACATATTCAGTCTGTATAAAACCCACAAAACATGTAAACAGAATTACATGACTTGACGCATAAGATTAGACTGTTATGGCATCAAATCCGTTATCTCTCAGTACCAGCTGCTTCGAAGGAGAATGAACTTTGGCCGCAGAACGGGGGCATGGCAATAAATCCTTCTGACTCCTGCAGGAAACTGGCTTGAGGACTGCCAGGCTGCGTAGCCAGTGGGCGGTCTCTCAGGCTTGAGTGGATAAGGGCTTCCCCACAGCTACAAACGGTGACAGCTTTTCTAGGAAAGGGTGTGCACATGAACAACTGGGTCTGTCCATGTGAAGAGCTGTCTGACAGCGTTCTGCTTGCACTGCCAGAGGGACCCTGGGGTTTGACAGCTGTCGGCTTCCTCCTCCCTAGTGCACAATTAACACCTGGGGTTGCTCTGAGGGTGAACCTGTTTGGCCCTAAACAGTGTGCAGAAGGGTTAGTTTCACCAACACGGTTATGTTGGCATGAATTTATGGCTTTAGTAAAATAATGGTTGCTCAGAAGAGGAATATAATGAAGCTGCAAGATGAAGCTTCAGTTACTTCCTAGTTCTGTTGTCTTTGCTGGATGGTAACTACATAACTACCTGTTAAATCTGCAATTTTCGCTTGATTTCTTCTTTTGAGGCTGTTTTGTCCATCTGTGGGTCCATCAATGTACTTCATTGCAATGGCTGGGGTCTGGTCCTTCTCCGTCTGAGTCACTGAAAGAAGAACAGAAAAGCATATTTAATTGAGTTGTATTAACATTCATTTCTTCAAGGAGGGAAAGATACGTCGTGTTGATTCTACCTGGCTGATGACAACTTGGTGTTGTTTCAGTCCTGCCTTCTTGAAAGGACTGAACTGGTTCATGGCCAGAATCTAAGTCTCTCATTGGCCTTCCCATAATCTCATTCTCCGTTGCAGTTTTATTTCTAATGAGGAAGTATGTGTGCATTTTCCCTTTGCCTTTTACTTCTATTTCTCCTCTTTCGGCCATCTCAAAATTCTTGTATTTTAGGCATCTGAAATATCAGAAGCAAAATGACACAGATTAGTAAAAATGACACTGATGTCTTAAGAGAGCTGTTGTAATCTAAGTAATCGAATCACAGGAGTCCAGGGAAAACAGTACTGATCTGTCCAATTGTTTATTCAAGCCTGCTGTGCTTTTACAGCTTTACACGCACGGCCTGATCAAAAATCAGTAGATCACACAGTCAAATGCTTCAGTATGGTGGAGGGTTCTTATTGATCAGTAAATGGAAATTAAGAACTGAGGCAGCCAATATCAGTTAGAACTATCTCCAGTCACTTCATCAGAGAAGGCAATTGGGTTCAACACACGTGATTTAGTCCTGGTAAATCCAGACGGGCTATTCCCAGCTGCCTTCTTCATGCATTGGCTTCCAAGAGGACTTGATTTTCACTGGGACTGACATGAAGCTGATAAGCCTGTAGTCCCCCAGCCTGTCCTCCTTGCCATTTTTCAAGTAACATCTGGCTTTCTCCAGTGGCTACGGGGCTGATCTTTATGACCTTCCAAAGATGAGAGTCAGCAGCACTGCAGCGCCATCACCCAGCTCTCGTTACCTTTGGCGAGGCATCCCAACTGCTGCCATACACTTCTGTAGACAGATTTCCCAAAAGACCCCTGATCCTCTTCCAATACCAGTGCTTCACCTCCTCCTTGAACCCTGACTCTAGGTGCAGGGACCTTGAAGACCTTGTCAGTGAAGTCTGAGGCAAGAGAGGCCTTGGGTAACCCAGCCTTCGCTCAGGGCACTGTCCCTAAACCACCTGCCACAGCAGGGCCACGTTTCCATTTATACTTATCTGCTCACACAGCAGCAGGTCCTCTTACTGCCTTTGAACCTGCCCATTTCAGTGCTAACAGAGCTCTGCCGTTCCTAATATCATTCCCATGTGCCCAGGCAACGTATTTGTAGCTTTGTACAAGCTCTGTAGCTTGTCTTCACCTCCACCTCTTGCATACATATTTTATGCATACATAACATTCTTGAAAATGTAGTATTTAATTTTTAGTGACGTGAGTTTTAGGAAAGTAAATTACTCACTGCATGAATAGGATAGTGGTTTATTGCACTTAAACCTTAGCAAGTGCCAATAAAACTGTGGCACCACAAATTGTTGTGCTCAGAGAGATTGTACAGCTTTTGTTATGCAGGGTGTCAGATTAAATGTTCTGACTGTCTTTCTAGCATCTACATCACTCTCTCAGTACTTCTAAATAAGCTATCACAGTTATTTTTTTCCCTTATTTTGCTCTCTAGGGTCGAGGCTCTCAAACCTCTATCTCCACATGCAAGTGAATTTGAAACAATCACAGCACATGAAACTCTGTGCAAGCAGTGATTTTTCTTTATGAGCAAACTGCACAAATCAGTGACTACCAACAGCATCATCTACACCGACAGCTGCAGCTGTCATGGCAGTGTTTTGCAGCACAGCTTTTCACAGGCAAAGTTTCCATCACAGTTACTCACTGATAGGCACTGGAGCTGAGATGAATTTTACTCGGGACACCATGACTCTCCATCCGGGAAGCTATATTCACCGTGTCTCCAAATAAGCAATAACGAGGCATCTTTTCTCCAACAACTCCAGCCAAGACAGGACCTGTATGGATCCCAACTCTAATCTTTACAAAGACATAAAACACCCCCCAGAAATGTCACTTGTTATTTAACATCTTTCTTAATGCTATCCAGCCACCTAAAAGTTCACCCTAACACAACACTGGACACCACTAAAATATCAGATAGCCACAGGGAGAGGCTCTTTGTGAACAATGTACCGATGTGGGCCGTGCCCAAAGTCACGGAGGAGTCAAGCAGCGCTTTGATGTCCCACTGCAATATATTAACCAGAAGCGGACAGACACACGTGCATCTTTGCATTAACAACTTACTTGGATAGAGTTTCCAGAAACTGGGTTCTGTACTCCTTTAGCTGCTATTATCATCCCCAAGGCAAAGTTAGCAACTCGCTCAGCATGAGTGGGTACAGGCACAGGGACCCCACCTACGACCATGTAGGCATCTCCAATTGTCTCCACCTTAATCGAGAGGGACAAGCATATGAGCATGCCATACGCATCTTGCTCAGGTTAGTGCTTTGCTGTTTGGGAGTAGTCTTACCCACACCAACTCCCACTTCCTTCTAAAAGATGTTTCCAATCACTAAAAGGCTTTAGCATGCATGAGTTTCCCTTCAGATGAGGATCTCTTCCTCGACTCCACACAAAGCATTTCGTCCCTGCTTAGTTGACCTATTTCAGACACCAGTGTGAGAGACCCTACGGAGTAAGGGATGCTGTGCAAGTGTCAGACTTTCTCCCTGCCTCCTACCCAGGGCAGACCTGTATGCAAAGAGCTATCCCCAGGCACAGACTCCTGAGCCAGGAGGTTATCCAAGAGCTGAAGGCTATTAATTAGCTCTAATTCACAGTTGGCATTAAGGGCTTATTTCTTTTTTAAAAGAGAATTCCTTTTTAAAATGCCACAATAAAGCATGGGAGTCTATTCACACATGATTATTATTAAGGGGTTCACATGAAATTAAGAAACCTCCAATCTCCAGGATGTCAGAGAATGCAAAGTGTGGACTAAGCAGCTCCGAGCATCCTTCCTCACAACCAGCTGTTTTCCCACAGCGTGCCTGTGAGACAAACGCTGGAGTTTTCATCCTCCTTCAGGTGTCCAGTCTCCTTGAAGTACACGGTAAGGCACCTGAGAAATACTCTGGCATTTGTCCCTATACCAGAGATTTTGTCTGGGATAGAATAAGCCTGTTTGAAACAGCGAATTCTCAAATGTTTAAAATTCACTGTAAAAGACTGTTAGACAGTAAAGAAATTTTCCAGACTGTTCTTATAAGTGGTCATTTACCAGCAGTAAATAAGAGATGAGGTTAAATTAGATGAACTGGATTTCTTAAAAATGAACACCAATAGGAGAGTGGGAACATCATTTCGTCTTCGAGTTTGTTCATTATCATGACGACTTACAACTGTTCTGCACATTACTCTCAAAACATGTCCCCATACAAGCCTTCTGCCAGATAGTCAGCTCCACAATAATGCCAGTTATTTGCTATAATAGATTAAAAACCACTGTAAAAAGCTACTACTGCAAGCAGACACCCTAATTATTTTTCGGCGGTGGTAGATTTAATTTAACAAGATTCATTCATAACTTCAGATGTTTATAAGCTTGGGCCAAGTTCCTTTAATCAGTTTCAATATCTCATTTCTTTCTCAATTCCCTGAAAGAGTAATCTTGTCCTCCCTCCCTGTACCCTAGTAACCCCCTTCAATATTAATAGGAGTTATATACAGGCATCAAAAGGAGATTATTATAGCGACAGATAATTTACCCATGATGGATGATTTAGATAGAATATGATGCTAATTTATCCTAAAATCTGTGGGCCATATCCTGGATGCTTCAATTATTGAAGACAGTTTCCTTGCCAAGGCAGAAATGCTTCTGCTCTCGCAGCACAATTTATTGCCAGATGAACTACATGCCTTGCCTAAGCAAGGAATGAATGAGATTGGGATTTCACCCTTCACTATTTCTGACTTCCTAAATACTTAATGTGCTGGGGACGGAGAGAATCTTCGGAGTTGTTCTTCAGCTCGTCAGATCTGGGTAGTTCTGGAGATGTTAATTATTATACGCTATTATTATACGCCAACCAGGGCTCTGATCCTTCCAGCACGGGTTGGGGACAACATGCACGTGACAGCCTGGATCTAATCAATGTTCTTTGGAGTCAGCAGGAGATCTGTACCATTGCCTAAGGTCTCCATGAAGCAAAATAAAGCCCAGGTATTACCTGGGTATTGTTTATAATGCTATTTCTCACCAAAGGAGACACTTAACGACGTAGTGACCTATTTACAACAGGTTGGAATAAAAGAACCAGGAAAATCATTCAAATTGATCCATAAACCGGGATGTCCTGTCATGATGGGTAGGCATCTGAGAGAGGAGAGAGAGATGTAGGAAAGAACAGCCACGCCGGTGGTGGGGTTGTGGAAAGAGACCCTACCCACGATAGACACTACATTCCTGTCCGAATTTTTTAAACGTCTTAATTCACACCTCTGCCTGGTTTTAGTTTCTCTGTCGGGCCACTACAATTATGCAGTATTTTACGGTTTATGAAAAATCATGCTGGGGGGGGAGAGGATTTAAGTCTTTTAAAAACAAAACATCACCACAACAGCAACAAAATATTTTTCCAGACTATTTCTACAGCCTTTATCCACCAGTACCTACCTTGTACACGTCATGCACGGTGGTCAGCCTGTCAAATCGCAGGTACATTGAATTTAGCATGAGAACTATCTGAATAGGCTCGCACTGGGCACAAATGTTGGTAAAGGTCACAACGTCGCTGAACAAGACAGTGCACTCCTTGAACTCTCCTGTGAGCAGAAAGAGCAGCAGTAAGTACTTGTTGCAGCTGGACAATCACAACATCTGCTTGAGATCTGTTTGCAACGATTACTTTCTCATCATTCTTTTAGGACGGGCAAACTATCAGTTGCAATACTCTTAAAACGGGTGCTGATATGAGAGAGAGATGTTGATGTAAGAGTATATAAAACAGAAGAATTGTTGCACATCCCAAATAATCCAGACATCTGAATACATCCCTTTGTCCATCCATATTCAGGACATACTTGGCTCTTTACCCTAACTTCATATACGTGCTTACTAAAGGCAATTTAAGCATATTCTTACCTGCTATCCTTAATAACAATGGGAATCATGATGATTCTATGTTCATAGATGGCATAGAAGAACAAAGAGAATTTTCTAGGAGAGACCAATTTCTTTATCCCTTCATTTTTGAGCCTTCATTTCCCTGTATACCCACATTAAAAACAAAACCTCAGTTTGCTGTTGAAGCACAGAATTTTGTTCGCTGAATGGGGATCTGCTACCACCTGTTACCTCCTACGGAACAATTTTGGCAAATAGCTTCCAAAGCTTTGTTGGAAAGAATAGCCTAATCTTTATTATCAGCGAGATTAAGGGTCTGTGGTCCTCCTCCTACCCATGAATGTCACCAAGTATACCACAATAGTGGCAGCGGGGCTGTGCCAGCACCCTGCTCTCTCTGTCACCATCACCTGACGCATGAATCGTGCATCACGAATCCGTCCTGTTCATTCACCTGCCTCAACTCGCTTCCCTTCTTTCAGCTGGTTGGCCACGTGCTGAGGAAGCATGGCATAGAGCAGAGCTTCAGTCTTTTTCTTCTCTTCCTCCAGGTGCTTCGACAGTATTCGCAGCTCTTCCTTCTTCCTCTCCAGCTGGTTAGAGAGCTCCATCTCTGCCAGTCGCTGTTGATTGAGAAGAATCAAATCCCTGGTCACGTCGTGGGGCGCAATGTCTGCGATATGCATCTGCCGCTCCTCCAGTTCATGCAAAGTGCGAAGCAAAGGTGAGCAGAGGTAGAGCATGCACTGCAGGGACTCCATCCAGATCATCTGGCCTGTTTGAAACAAGCGTCGGTAAGAGTTTTCAGCAGCTTGGGCTCTGACGTGATGCTCAGCACTACGGATGTGAATTTTAGGGGATGAGTTCTAAGGACAGTGGCTTTTTGCAGGGTCTGGGTCCTCACAGGAATTACTTTGTTTCCTGGAATTAGAAGTGGACTTGTTTGGAGGAGGTACACTAGGCAAACTGAAAAATAGATCAGGACCCAGAAAGCAGTCACTCGCTCACTGCAACTGCTAGGCAGAGCAGTTCCTCTTCACAAGGAACCCCCGTGCTCACATCTCCCCTCTCCTCTGCTATGAGTTCTTGAGCTGCTTCTGAAGCCAGGCAGGCAGCAGCATGCACAGGAGAACTCGGACTCACAACCCATCACCAAAACTGTGGAAATTTTAATTTCACAGTGGGTAATATGCGGCCCCGGTAAAGTCAACGGAGCCTTCCTTCCTGGGAGCTGAAGCTTCCAGTCACTGTGATCACCTAAATGAGCAGGTACAAAAACTCCTGAAAGGGATTTGGGGGGGAGGGGAGGGGAGAGGAGGGTGTATTTGTTTTCTTTGTTGAGATTTTGTGATGGGTTTGATTTTTTAATATTTTTTATTATTATTTGCTTCATAAGTATCTTTGGTTTCTGAACAGCAATCTAGGAATTCCTATTTCTTTCCTACTCTCTCACCCCATCCCCAGGGCACCTGGATGAACAGTTTGAAAACTAACAGATTGGTACACCTGAGATACCATGTGAATTAATCCTGGCACCAGAAGAGGAAGTAAAATTGTACCTGTGACTAGTTAAAGTTCCTTGTTTTGGTATCATGACTTTTTTCAAGGTCTCCCTAAAATCTTTTTTTTTTTTTTCTGAATCGCAGGAATACCAGATTTGACACTCATTATGTAAAGGTGAAAGGAAAGAAGGGAAAATTGGGTCATATTATACAGTTCAGAGAAGCAAAATTGAGGTCAGGAGACACTTAAACCAAATGTCATTACAGTTAATTACACGAAGCAGAGAACCATTCCCTACTCATTTCTCTCAGTAAAAATAAAGCAAATATAAAATATCTTTTAAGCTAAAATAGTTTTTACTGGTAAATTCTTATGTAACATTGGGGTGGGGGTGAAGACAGAATTCAGAATTTGAAAATGCAGCTACCAAAAATAAAAGCCCGGCTAACTAATCTGGTTTTATCCACATCTGAAATCCAGCCAGTAGCAAATAACTCCCCTCAAAGGCATAAATTAAGAATGAATCACGTACTCGCATTTTAGGAATCAAAATGCATGGAGGCGCCGAGGAAGCCATTTCTTTCCTCCAGCTGTAGCAACGTTATCAGGACTTTGTCTCTGAGTGCCTCCCTCATCCCCTGCCCCTTCTGCCCCTTGCCAGGGAGAGGGGAAGGGTGTGCTGGCAGGAGCGATGCTCGCGGGGTATTATGGCAAGGGATGCTCACCCTGTGTTTCGTTATTGCCTGTATGTGCCAAAGATGCAATCCAGCATCTGTGAACTGGCATTGCCTGTGCTGGGTGGCTGTGTTTAAAATGTTCTTCCATGTACAAAGCAGTAATTTCTCTGGCAAAGAAAATTCTTAGGAGCGCAAAGGAATTCCGTGTCGGGTGCAGCAGCTGATGTGCTGAGCTACGGGGAGGTGAGGCATGGACAGTTACTCTTACCCAGCTCAGCGCATCTCCATGCTGAGCCCGGTGGCTCCAGAAGCAGAAGGGCTGGGCACTGTGTCCCTTCCACAGGTCCCCAGGGAAGCAAAAGGCTGTAGCTGAGGGCTGGGAAGATTCACTGGGCAACTGGCACTGAATCCTAACCAGAACCAAGAGTGACGATACAACCATGTTGCAGGAATCGCCCCAGAGTAATGCCTTACATTAAATACTTGGTTCTAACCTCTGCAAAGAAAAACACATGGGGCAGCATTATGGGGAAAGCTCTCGTACCTCTTCTGGGAAATAGGCATGACTGGTCATCTCTCTGAGGAGCCTGTGCTCAAACGTGCACAGCATGGGGCAAAACCAGGAGAACTAGAGGCCAGAACATCAGGGGGATGTCATTGGGATCATAGAGGCTTGGTGGGTAGTTTACACACCTGGAGCACTGCAAAGGATGAATGCAGACTCTTCAGAATGGGCGGGCAGGCAAGGAGGGGGAGCTGCCTGTGATGTGAGAGAGCAAGGGAAATGCAAGGAGCTCTGCCTAGGGCCGGATGGCGAGCCAGCCGAAAGCGGCTGGATAAGGATTAGAGGGGAGAAGAACGTGGATGACATTGCAATGGGTGTCGGCTCAGGAAGAAAAAGTAGATGAGACTTTCTTAAGACAAGTGGAGGAAGCCTCATGGTGGACTTCAGCTACCTGTATAGCTGCTGGGCAGACAAACACAGCAGCGCACAAGCAGTTCAGGAGATTTCTGGAGTGCACTGAGGCACTGACATGAGGGACCGATGAGCCGAGGCGCAGAGGTGTCCTGCTAGACCTGATACTTACAAACAGTGAAGAACTATGGATGAAAAAGCTGGGTGCAGCCTTGGCTGCAATGACTGTGCAATGGGGGATTGCAGGAACCTGAGAGGCATGAACAAGGCAAAAGAGCAAGATCACATTCCCAGACTTTAGGAGACTGGAATTTGTCCCATTCAAGGATCTGCCTGGAAGAATCCCATGGGATACTATGTCAGAAAGAAGAGTCCAGAAGAGCTGGTTGATATTCTGATTTCCAAGGATCTCCTCTTCCACATTCAGACATGGTCTGTCTCGAAGTGCAGAAGTCAAGGAGGCATGGCAGAGGCCTGCATGGATGAACAAGGAGCTCCTAACTAACCTCAAACATAAAAAAAGAAAGAATACGAGAGGTGAAAGCTGGGTGAGGCCACCCCAGAGGAAGCGACAGGGTTGAAAAAGCCAAAACACACCTGGAGTTGCATCTGTTGAGGAAAAAGAAAGGCTTCTACTGGTATATGAGCAGCAAAAGGAAGTCTAGTGAAAATGTAGGCCTGCTGCTGAATAGGGCAAGGGGTCTGCTGAGAAAGGATACTGGAAAAGTCCAAGGTACTCAGTGCCTTCTTTGCTTCAGTCTTTGCAGGTAGGAATCGTTCTTCAGGAATCTCAGGGCCCTGAGACCAGTGGAAAAGTCTGGAGCAATGAAGACCTACCGCTGGCACAGGAAGTGAGTAAACATCTAAACAAATTGGATATGTAATTCCATGAGACTTGATGAGATGCATCCAGGGATGCATCTGAGAGAGCTGGTCAGTGTCGTGGCGATGCCACTGAACTAGTTTTGAAAGGTCATGGTGACTGGGGGAGGTTCCTGAGGACTGGAAGAAAGTAAATGTCACTCCTATTTTCAAGAAGTAAAGGGTGGAGGACCTGGGAAGGCTTGGAGCATGAGGAGAAGCTGAGAGAGCTGGGGTTGTTCAGTCTACAGAAGACAAGCCTCAGGGGGGCTTATAATTATGTATAAATACCTGATAGGAGGGAGTAAGAAATACTTTCCCAGTGGTATCTAATGTAAAGACAGAAGACAACAGGCACTAACGGAAATGCAAGAATTCCATTTAAACATAAGAAAAAACTTCTTTACTGTAAGGGTGGTTGAACACTGGAATGGATTGCCCAGGGAGGTTGTGGGCTCTCCAGCCTTGAACATATTCAAAATCCAACTGGACATGGTCCCGAGCAACCTGCTCGAGGTGGCCCTGCTTTGACGGGGTGATGGAATAGACAATCTCCAGAGGTCCCTTCCAAACTCAACTGGAGTTGAGTCAATTCTGATCTCTGTGAATAACTGAGACTGGAGGTGGTTTGGAAAACAACCTAGTCCTCCCTTGGCCTTGCCCCTGCTACTCAAGAAACCTGCAAAGATGTGGGCTTTGCAGCATCTGAAAAACTGTCTCTCTGAGCTTTTCAAATGGGAACACAGTTATTGTTTCTGACTCAACGCCTTCAAAATCTGGTAAGGTGATAGCAGAATTTGTCTACAAGCAACTTAAAGTACTGCTTCTCTTATCAGGACCATCTAATCCTCTCCTCTACTGCACAAAGACAAGGCCATTTATAGGACATACGTGAAGCCAGGCGTCCACAGAAAGGCGTTAGTTCAGCTCCAGCGTGATTCCCGATTTAATATGAATACCTATACTACTGAAAACAGCAAAGTACCTCTCAGCTCTAGCATTGGCCGTTGTTTCCATGACTCTGGCATCATCTCTCTTCTAGTCTGGAAGACAAATTGGCTGTTGATGAATTTCTGAATGCTAGAGATGGTGAAGGGTACTTCTGGGTGAACAATACTGAAATAGTGATCCAAGCGGATGCCCATGGTCTGAAGGCCAGGTACAATCTTCTGAATGCTCACCCCAGCTTGCTTCACTCTGAGCTTAAAAAGAAAATATGGACAATGGGTTATAATTCATATGCTGTTTGGGTTCAGGCCAAGCTACAGCTGATCACTCTTTATTCATGTACACACACAAGTTTCTATCTTATTAGCATATTTCATGTAAAGCTCTGAAGGAATGTACTTCGTAGCAACACAAAGAGCCCAGAAAGGAATGTTATCATCCAAATGCTCTTCCCAGCATTTGTTAAAAACAAAACAAAACAATTTGTTATTATCCTTGCTTGCATTTGGGTAGGCCTAACAAATAGCCTTACAGGTAGCTGCAAGAGAAAATCAGATACCAGAGTGTGTTCTGCATTCCAACAAGAAAATAGCTGTGGCAAAAAATGTCTTGGGAAATAATTTTCTAAGGGATGCCATGGGTTACCTTCTCTTAACCATTGCTGTGTAAAGGTCTAGACATTCTCTTTTAGCCTAATGCCCATACATGAGCTCTAAACTCCTGCAGAAATGTCCACCGTGCCTTCACTGCCTGCCATCAGAGGTACTGAAGCTCTGACCTAGCTACCAATAATGGGTGCAGGACTCATCATTTTAATCAAATTATGCTGACCGGATGTCTTGAAATGTTTAAAACTCTGAACTTTGGCACATGCGGACAGTGGCACGAAGCAGACTGTGTACTCTGGAACCTCTACCAGTGTGATGCCAAAACACATTCCCTGAGTAGCTGTATTCAGCTTTTTTCTGCTGTCCCATTCTCAGCTTCTCCTTTTTCAGCTTCTCTCCTAAGATAATATTCTCTGCACAGAATTAAGAATAAGTGGAACTGTAGCTTGGTGGGAACCCAAGCTAGTTGGAAACCAGCCACAAACCAGCAGCGAAGGGGAAGGCAATACAGTTGCTGCTGTATGTGTGCACAGGAGCCTCAATCCTCCCCTGGAAGGTAAAGAGATTTTTGAGTCCAGTTCCTAGTAGCTGGGGTTGCATGCTGCCCAATTTAGTAGGTAGCTGGGTTTTTCCAGCAGAAGCAGGTAGGAGTAGACTCAGGAAGCACGTAGAGCCTCAGCTGCCAGCAAAGCCCTTAGCTAGACTGGTAACTGGGAGGAGAGGGTGACTATCTATCAGTACAAAGCCAGTCTAAAGGATGGGTCGTGTCTCTGGCACATCCAAGGATGGGAAGGTGGCCAGAAACCTCAGAAAATTCTGTTCCGTATTTGGTAACGGATAGACTGCTGGCATAGACTGTTGGCATATCTGCAGCTGTTTCAGACACGGCAATCCCAATAAATTCAAAGGAGATTCCTATCTGAAATGATCCAGATCCAGTTTTTTCTGGGTGACTGTTATTGCATGTCTCTGTACAGAGCACTTCTGTAAACGCTACAAATGGGTGTGCACTGCATACACACGCAGCAGCGAAGTGCAGGACAGCCAAACCAGAAGAAAATTACTAGATGGTTTACTCAAACTACATGTCCTTACCCCATGCTTGTCCTACCTCTTTGTCAAAAACCATATGGAAAGGAAGTCCATTGCAAAATGTTTTTGTGTCAATCCAGAGGCTCTTGGGGTAAACAGGATCAAACCCCCTCAGGAGCTTACCTGTGGCAAGATAAATGTTCAGTTTTTAATTGGGCTGCACCTCATCAAAGCAGTCAGCACTGCTTTTGAGCACTCAGTGAGACAGGACCCTGTGCCACAGTGAGCGAAGACAAAGTAAACAGTGTGTGTGCCCAGAAATGCGCATACATCTCTGCTAAATGCTCGGCAGTTTAATACACAGCTGATAAGCAACTAATCTGAGCTGGCTGAGAGTTTAAAACCACACAGAAAGCACAGAGCATTAGGTGCATGAAATGATGTGGAAGCAAATTGGAATAGATGAACGGTAGATGTTGCTGCTCTGTGAAGTTGCAGATGTCGTAACAATAAAACACAGCTAGATCCCTCAAAAAATGTACACACTTTAATATACTTTGCTAGCTTCGAAGGAACACTTATGGAGAAAAAGCCCAGCATGATCTGGGGTTCAGTCTCCTATACAAAGAGCTCTGGTCTGTAGCACAAAGACCAAGTTAGGGCTTGGTTTCTATTTTACTTACCCTAAGCTTTTTTCATAATAGTCACAAATCTACAGAGCAGATTGTGCTTGCTAGTGAGCAGATATTTTCATAGAATGAGTAAGATGGGTAAAAAAGTCAAAAGGGATCATCTGACTGAAGCAGCCAAAGCCTTTGATCTTCACAGTATAAATTTGCATTCTCTGGTAACCCACAGTAATCAGAAGGATGATAATTTCATATGACCTCTCTCCAGCAGAAGGTGGCTATGACAGTTACTCTATTAAATCCTGCTTGATAATGAATGCTCAAGTCACTCAGGAGGCTGGTGAAAAACATTACAAATTTAGGACGGGACCTTTAGACCTCTTACTGCTTCAGGGAAAGTCAATGTGGGTTTTTCATTTTTCAAATAGCTCTTGATAACTCCTGCATTTATTGTTAAAGGATTTTATTTTTTTTTTAAGTAATACCACTACTCCAAAATTTAGTCAGAATATATATTCATTTTTTACTCAACACATCTGTTCTTGTATTGCGTGTGGCACTGCACCAGATGATAACAGGTTCAAGTTTTCCCTCCACCCAGAATCCAGACAGCTTGGTGATACTGAGCTGGATTCTCATTCTTCTTGTGGAATCAAAAGATCCTAACTGGAAAAAATCCTTCTGTTTTATAAACATATATAAACATACCATATATAGAGATATAAGCAGAGGTTACTAGATTAGCAGTAGATTTTTGGTAGCTGAGGGTGCGATATGGCTTTCAGAATTTACTGCGGTTGATAACCTTGGAAAGGAGTGGCAGCTACCAAGTTAAAAACCACTTGTATACATTCATCATCTTAGACCCGATGACATGAGAAGGAAGTATCAAATGTGCCACACAATGACGTTTTACAGAGTAACACTTTTCAGAAGCGACCCCTGTTTAAGAGACAGAAGTGACATGTCACATTCCATTTAAGTATCTGTCATTACTAAGCATGCTTATTATCTGCTATTTTTCTTTGATTACCAGTGTCTAACGGAAAGAAACTTTACCAGAAACATTTTGAAAAGATGCAGAGGAAATATGAATGGTAACTTCTAAATGGATGGGTGGGTGGAGACAGGGAGGCTTACTGACTTTCTTACTGAAGAGACTCAGAAATGGTGACAAGCTCCCTCGAAGGATCTCTCACCTTTTCCTAATGTGATTATTCCTCTTATTGTTTTCCAGTGACTTTTCTTGACAGGACAAAGAGAGTTTCCTCTGCCATTAACTGTATTCCTGGCCTTTTCAAGGTCCTGTCGGAATAAATCCAAAGGGCAATTTAAGGGTGTTTTTATTTTAATCATATTTAATAATACAGTGACAACGAATATTAAAATACCTCTTTATTCAGTTGGTTCTCAATTTGTTTTTCAGAGTCAGCAAGATACTGAGGTGAGGAAGAAAAGTCATTTCTTTCCTTGTATGAAAATACAGGGTTTTGAGTGACAAGAAAAACAATATGCTCTTTTTTCCCAGTTCTTTCTTCCTCTTCTTCTTCTGTTTGATTGACTATTTCCATTGAAATCTCAATGTTAAAAAAATCCAGGGCTGCTGCACCGATGATTCCTGCAGGGGAAACAAAAGACAAAGTATTGCCAAGAACAAACCCTTTCCATTTTCCCTCTTAGAGGGCCCACAGTGGAATTCCACTGTCTCAGAAATCACTTTTCCAAAGGACTCTGGAAGAAGCTAGCAACCTGTGTCGTTCCTACTACTGTTGCCGTGATAAGAATATGTGCATAGGAGGTAAGTTACTCTTTCTTTCGTCTTGTCAGATGACAAATGCTTATTTTCACTAGAAGCAGCTCAGCAGGATACCTGAAGATCGTGTCCAAATAGTCATACGTAGCAGTAATATGAATTCCCATTAACCCAGAAAGTGCAGGGGCTCTAATGAGATTCTGCTGTAACAATCTATTTAAGTCGCTGCAGAACATTTTCTTTTGAAAGGAAGGGAACGTCTTTCATGCAGATGCACCATCAGTCCTCTCATTTCTGCTTAGCTATTAGGCAAAATACTGGACAATGATGTGAAAAGCTCTGTCTGAAATTCCAAATAGCTCTGTGCTTCAACAGGAATACGAAATGAGTTTTGCCAAAGGAGGAAGTTTTGATAAACTTCTGAATTTAGCAGCATCTGTGTAAGAGAAGGATATGATCATCCCTTCCAGACTTGCTGCTGTTTAACCCTTGTACAAGTACAGCTGTGGAGATTCCTATAAACACCAGTGAAGATTCAGTTTTGAGCAGGGTTCAGTAGTAGCTTTACAGAGTGCACGTACTGCAGTAGTATTTATTACAGAATGGATGGATGTCTTCAACTATAATTCCTACTTCACTGTAATTCAAGGAGCATGAGTCACTGAGAACTAATCAACAGTTAGACACAATACACACCATGAACTTCAGTTTTTCTTCCAGGAAGGGAATTCTGTTGGAGTTCTATAGCAGGAAGAGCACTTATGGCCTGGGTTGTCATAGCGTAAATCTTGATGGAAGATACTGGGAGCTAGGAGTGATCAGGCAGTAGGGGAATACTGAGGCCAGATGTCTGGTGACTAAACTCTACCAGGCTTCAATTCCATGGCCAGTCCTCACCTGAAGAAAGATTCTGAGATCTGAGCACAGTATAACTGCCAATATAGGACATCACCAGCTGATCTGTACTCTGCATTCTGGCTGATTACCTGGCACAATATGGCACAGACCTCTTCTGTCTGAATAGTAATGTAAATGCATTGACCCGTCTTCATTCTTTTCTACTCTAAAAGATGGTGCATTCATTTCCTGAGGAAAAACAAACAAAACCAAAACCTTAATATCTTCTTATGATAAAGAACACTGGTGAATTCCACTTGTACAAAAGCATCCCATGTCTTAACAAAATAAGAAGTAACATGAATAAGCTGAAAAACAGAAAATTAAATGTGCTCCCCTGTGAAGGAAAATCTAATATGCATTAGAGCCAATGCACTAAATAATATCTAATGTTGAGAACGACTCAGAAAAGAAATATTTTTTTTAATTGTCCTAACATTTTTGAGTAATCAGAACACAGGAGGGCCTGTTAGAACATCTTTTTCCGTTACTAGTTAAGACCTATGAGATGCTGTTCCTTGTGTTGCGAGCGCTGGCGGAGTCCACCCGTACCTGCTCAGTAATCACTACTCGAACTTGCCTGGTAAGAAAGGGACAGGTAGCTGTGCAATGCATCCAGGTTCTCTATGAACTCGTAGAGATTTCCACCCAGTGTCCTCAGCATGTGGTCATAGCCTGAGCGTTTACAGAATTCAAAGAAATACTCTCCAAACTCCCTCAGAACCATGTCAGCAAAAGATACCTTAATGAGTAAGAAAGGCTTGGAAACTGCTGAAATGCCACCAGGTGGGTTAAGAGTGAATGCAGAGAATGTGCAACATAGGGAGGGTATTCCAAAGAGCACAGGAGACTAAAACCTGGGCTGCAGTCTCAGGCTTGACCCAGGATGGTTCGATTTTGAGGCACAGTGACACATACCTAATATTTTGCAGGCTTTGTCAACAAGCTGCATTGTGATCTCATCTTTGTACACCTCAAAAGTCAAGAAAGAATCTTGGACTCCAGCCTGCAGTCTGCAACAGAGAAGACAATATTCTTGTGCTGTAAATACAACAAGCTTGGGTGACCCAAGTGGCATTCATTAAGCACTGTTTGCTGTTAACCCACTCCTTAACCTCCTGCAAGCGTTATATTGGAACCCACTACTTCCCCTGATGGTTTAAGAGTGTTGCTTTAACATGGCTGAATGGTGGTGTCCACCACTCTGCTATTTCACATTACAGTGTTACGGTAAACTCTTTCAAGGATTGGGGCATCATGCTGTGGGGTGCTAGAGCAAGCGGAGTCTTCATTTGTCTTCTGGTCTACTGGCCTGACGTTCAATGTGGCCACAATATCAAGCTCATGAGCCTCCACAGACTTGATCAAAAACTTGCTGATTTTTTACACTGGCCTCAATGGCTATTATAAGTATGTGTCTAAGTATCATTTATATATATCTTTTTATCTTTTAAGATACCATTTAGCTCATAAAGACAAGACGAGAGAAGATGATATGTTTAGCTGCTTTTCTGAAAGTACTGGAATTAAACTGACTTCATATATCAAGGATGACATCTTTTCAGTGTAATTACTTTCCAATACTGTCCTGGTGAGCCAGCAAGTCTATTGCACAACTGGCTATAAGATTAAATGTCATCCTTAATTATCTGATACAACAAATTAATTGGGACAAATTAGTATCAGAGTATAAAGTGTTACAAGGTAAGAAACTCTTGCTTTTGCCCTGCTAGTTACTTCTAGTAATTACTTGAGATACACATCAGCTGCCATCTACCAGTGAGAAATTATAATCCCCTGCTGCTAAATTCCAGAGCATTTTCTTTCAGTGCACTACATTTATTGGGAACACATTACCTTAATTTTTCCCATGTTTCTTCACCGTACTTTTCAACCACCAAAGACTTCAGGCACGTATTTATAAATCCATACTGCAAAAGCAAATATAGCAACATGGAGAAGACACACTGATTTTCAAAACGCAGCCCAACCATGCCACCTCTTTGTATGTGAGATTCTGCTAATTTTACATTGCAAAAGAGAGGGTAATGATGTTAGACAGCCATTATGCCTCCCGGTAAACAGCACCGCCTGTGTATCAGCCTTTCAGGAGCATTCGGCAAGGCAGAGCAAGCACATCCATCCTGTTGTGCAGGTAAGGACCCAGCGCAGCTCGGGGATCTGCGGTGCCACGGCCGCAGCGAGAGCACGTCCCCGGGGCCGCAGCCA
>NW_010246839.1:0-3721 GCF_000690775.1 Eurypyga helias
CCCTCCTATGTTACTGAATGTTCAAGTGGATATACTGTGCATGTTTTTCCAATTTTGGAAGCCTTATATTTGAAAACACATAAAAACGCAGGTCAGAAACAAAAGTAGACCAAGCCCGTGACACAGCAGGGCAAAAATTAGCATGCTCCCATTAGGGACACCTGTTACCTGTCATCTGATATGGCTGTCTGGGATTAATTTTCATTGAAAATATCTTTTTTAAGGGGGTATACTGTTATTCATGTCACTAATTTGCGAACTGTAAGATCTTCTAGATCTTATAACAACAGTTTTCCCTGCAAACCTCTCTTTGGAATGAAGAAGTAACTTCTGGAAATGAAGCAGTAATTGCTAAAACATTTCCCAGTGTGGAAAATTAGCCACATCCAAAACACAAAGAAGGAAATCAAGTACAGCTTCCCCTTGGAGAGACAGGAAAAGGAGCCCAAATCTGAAGAATTTTGATCACATTCCCCCCCACCATCATGAGAAATCATCTCTCAGGTGTAATTTTACCCCTCACACTGCTTCTGCACAGCAAGGGGTTGTTGGTTCGTGGGGCGAAATGACGCAGTGCGGAGTTTTCTGATCTGGGACAAGTCTGGTGTAGTAACATCTCAGTAATGATGCGATTAATTACAGCAAAACCTTTTTTCCTCTGGAATTCGGTGACATGATGCTTCTATCTGAGATTATTTTGCTGACATGAACCAGCCCCTTCCTCGCTGCCACGGCACGCTTGAATTACTGGGTATGATACAGCACTTTGGGAAGGAGGATTTGTTCCAGTTTGCGATGGCGGCATGAACTGAAGGAAAGCTTGAGAGTCACACTGAAGGAGTGAAAGACTTTATGTCTTTCTTGCAACTCATCTAACCCGTATTTTACAGCAACCCAAAGTTTTGGCTTCTCTGGAAACTTGCATTTTACCTCTGGGAGCACAAGAACACACTTTGAATGGACTTGCTTCTTCCCACAACAGTTTACAAAGCAGATTTTTCTCCAGGGAGGGTGTTTGGGGTTTTTTTAATGGGTATTTTCTTTAATCAGGTACGATCCGAATGACTCAGATTAAACCCTTCGCTCTTACAGCTTGGCTGCATGACCATTTCCCAGTGAATACTTCCCAACGGGAATGAAACTAAACCACGACTCCTGCAACTCGCCCTCCTTTCAGCTGGAGGATACGGCTTACAGATGGTTAAACAGCAAATAAAATTAAAAAAAAAAGAGAGAGATGAGAAGGAAACAAATCAAATACTGCACTCACAAAAAGGGTCAAAAGATGAGGACGGCAGTTTGACTGTATTTTTTGATAAAGTAAACAAGTGTCATACCTTTTTAAAAATTCCATATACTCAGTATGCTTGATGAGGCCTGTCCTCATCATTATTGTTTGAAAACATTGCCGATCAATAGCCCAAAGTTTCACATTTACGAGAGCTGGAAAAAACAAGACAAGGGGAAAATGTAATTAGCAAAATGTCAAAATTTGAAAAAACAGTTGTGACTGCAGAGGAAAACAAATTCATTCATGAGAAAGCATGGAAATGGGTACAACACTTCAAAACAGGAACATAAAACTCATCTGCTGGACAATGGACTAAAGCGTGCACTGAAATGATCCAAAATACCTGAGATTTTAGCTGTAGTACGTGGGCTTTTGGAAAAATGACCTAAAAGCAACTGTGAGATGAGAAGAAAGCAATGCAGGCTGAAAGCAAGCAAGAAACGGGGGTCAGTTCATCGCACCCTGGGACACATCATTGCCTGTGACACCCAATGACCTGGGGGAAGTTTTACCACGTTACCCTATTTCAGAGACAGCAAAATTCATTAAGGTTTCATCCTTCTCCCAAAGTACATGACAAATTTCTCCTTGACCTTGACAGGTTTCCAGAACCAAGTCCTGTTATATCCTAATGACTGAACACATACCAATTCTGGATGTTTGGGATAATTTTTTTCCAGCTTTAGTTTTCAGGTCTCATAAACCCCATCGCTTCAGTGTCATGCACCACAGACTACACCATGTATTTCAGAAGCAAAGTCCCGCTGTAAACCCAAATATAACAGATTACCATTGTATAAAGTGCAGATGCTCAAAGAAAACTGGATCATGAAAGTTGGATGTGCAGAACCCCAAAAGGTCCAGATTTTTACTTTAAATCAGACATTTGCATTAACTATAAATGTTTGCATACATATAAGGTTTCCAATAAAGATTGTCCTTAGAGAAACAGTTTAATTAAACAAACCTAAAGACCTCTGCACTTGTGGTTTGGTTTGTTTTTTTCCTAGAAAGTAATTGCAATACATTTCATCCTCACATCCCATTTCACTACAGGAAATGGAAAAGAGCAAAGTGACTTTCAAAGAAGTATTTACAAATATCCTCATGAATAAAAATCCGAGAAGCAACTTTGCTTTTATTTACTGGCCCTTTAGTTCACAACCAACCTGGTTAATGAGCTTTTATCCCTAACTGCATTTGAGGATGTAAAACCTTCAAAGTACAAATTCAAATGTTACTTCTCAAATGCATCGCAGAGCTAGGCGAATGCATCACATCATTCAAAGCCTCTTCCCATTTTCAAGACAGATATACCTCTTCGAGCAGCATTTTTAGTTTTATAATCAAAATGATGGGAAAGAATGACCTATAGCTTTAGTATGAGAGATTCCTGTAAAAGAAATGTTGTCTTTCACTCTCTTCAGAGGGGAAGAGACAATTAACATGAATGGGATCTCTATTTTTTTTACTGTCTCTAGTTTTGTACTGTCTTCTGCAAAACAGGGTTTTTAAATTGATTTTTAGATTAACTATATCCTAGAGGAAGAAATGAATATTATTTAACAGGGTGTGTGTGGACTCCCTGAAAAGGACAGTCTCCTGCTGTACTGGTTGATGAGGGGGAGGGTTGACATGAAGAGAATAAAAACTCAGGAAAATCCCAGTAAAGTCAACTAAGAGCAGGAAGTAAGTACCTCATAAAGTCAGCCCTTTCTACCTAGGTGAACAAATGCACGTGATTTCAGCCAATCTGGCCATTTCAGGAGGTCTGGGTTCAGGGTGATGTATGATTGTCATCAAAGGTAGAAAGGCGACTTGCTTAGTCATGAATGACAAAACCACTGAGAACTGAATATTTAAAAAAAAACCCATATAGTGAATGTGAAAATAATGAATGAAATACAAGTTGGGTTTTTTTTGTTTGGACTAAAGTATCCAACAGCATCCCAGTGCCCTGTCACGAACACATGCCATGAGCACCTGAGTTCATCAGAAGTATTTTTTCCAAAGTACAGCCATCCTTTAGAGTAAAATTCAAGTTTTCACCTTTATTTCTTTCATACAGTCCTCATAGCAAAGGCATCAATCACTATTATGGTGTCATCACTAGTTGAGTTCAGACAATAGCAAATACTTAAATTCACCTTTTTTTCCTGCTGTCTCATGTAATTATGAAAGACAGAACATCTTTCCCATAATTTTTTTTTCCTGCTGCTTCCCAATGTATTTTAATGGATTCATCATTTTATGCAAACAAGCAGCTCTAAAAAATAACAGGTTTCACCCCGGTACCAAGCCTGGCCCAGCTGGTCCTTAACACATATGTTCAATCAATGTTCCCCCTCCCTGGAAGTGCCCAAGGCCAAGCTGGATGAGGCTTGGAGCAACCTGGTCTAGTGGAAGGTGTCCCTGCCCATGGCAGGGGGG
>NW_010246839.1:3806-13799 GCF_000690775.1 Eurypyga helias
ACAGCACAGCCTATGAGTGGCACAGTCCCCTTCCTTGGCTGCCAGATGCATTTACAGGGTCTATGTTATTATGCCTTAGATCAGTGACAGATGGCAACCAGCCAACTCTTACTTTTCATGCATGTAGTGAATGATGAAGGTACTCAGTGGATTTTCCATCCTGCAATGGGTTCAGATATAGCTGCAAAGATTCCACCTATCTCTGAGGTCCACAGTGGTACCACGGAGACGGATAAGCAGCTCCACTGATCCACAGATGCTTGAAGAAGCACTGCATCGTGTTGGATATCAGTCCCCAAAGACCAAAAAGAACCGTTGCTGCACGGCCCGTGACAGGTAGGGTCTCACTTGCTCTCTTAATGCACTTAGGCAAATGGCAAATTTGAACAAAATGAAGATCCATTTATCGCTGCCACAGATTCTTCTGTTAAAATAAATTTCCACAGCTGGCATTCCTCATGGGAGCGCAGGACAGAGGCTTACTTAGCCAGCCTAGAACAAGCCACATTCCCCTGAAGGTACATATATGTAATTATTTATAATTTTATGTATATGACGTATATAATTATATGATACATAATATATGTTTTGTTACATGTTTTTTTCATAGCTATCCCCCACATATACATACAGTTGGGTACTAGCTAACTGTACTAACAAGGACCATGCAGCTCAGGAAGAGTAAAGTGCAGACAATGCACTTCCGCATGACTAATTATAATCACAAGTTATACTTCATATTCACATTTATCCTGGCTAATGTTAAACAGATGTTTTAATAATGGCTCATCACAGTAGAGCTTTAAATGTCAATAAGACCCTCATAATCAAGTGTGAGCATCATTTCCTGCTATGCTTAAAATCCACTGTAAATTTGTTACTGACGGAACATGGAAGATCTGACGATATTAACAACTTCAAAGAGACGTATCTGTGAGTGCCACGGGATGAAAACTATGTATAAGGGGTGTATACTGCAAAATCGATTCTGCCATGAATAACTGAGTCCTAACAGATACAGAGGTGACACGGAGATTTTCTTGTCCGTCCCTCTGCAAAGGAAGAATGCTGGAGGTAAAATTTTGTGAAGCGTTATTTCAGGAGAACATCTTATTCTCTGACTGCAAGACCTAAACCCACAAAGGCATACGTTGAATAACATTACAAAAACAGATGTGTGTACATTTATCTGTAATGAGAGCTTCCTAAACTACTCAATAATATAAAATATTATACTGCAATCAAAGCAGCTAAACTGGAGTTATTCTACAATTAAAGTTTACTGTCTCTTTTACACTTTTGCATAATAAAATGCTAGAGCTGGGATTTTGTTTTATCTTTGTAACAGCACATAATGCAATCACTGACCGCCCTAGAAGCCACCAAGATTTTGGCTGGCATGTAAAAAAACATAGCAACACTATAAGGCAACAGATGCATGCTCACAAAAAAAGGTATGTTCTAAAATACATATTGCAATACACACTTCCGTTTCACTCTGAGGCATGGATAAAAAAAAGGGATGCCCAGGCCTGGGAACTCTAAATGTTCAGTTACATGATACAGCTCTCCAGGTGAGAGTCTCAGACAATGCTGGGCATTCTGCAGCCATTGCAAGTTTTTTGCTCTTACGCTTCTTTTCTTCTCGTGGAACCAGCAGGTGAAAATCCTGAACTTCAGGCTCAAATCCAAGCTACTCCTTTTCTCTGCATCACATGCAAAGGCAGTGAAAAAAAGTATTTACAGAGGAGCAGTATCCGTACTATTTGCATGTGCTGTATAACATGACATTTTATATGTTCATACAGCTGGGGAAGTCCTTGAGGTGCAGCTGCGAAGGTGCACCTGAAAACGAAGCACCCTTTTGCACAGTACTATCTTCCCAACACGGAAGCATAGGTCTGCAAAGCCAGGTCAGTCACAAATCGTCCTTTTAACCACAGCCAGCGCAGTACTGCTTTATCAGTAAAGCATTAGAAGATGCTTTAAATCCTCAAAATCAGCGTGACCACCAGCACAGTGCCCGGATAGGTGTATTATTTCAAAATGAAATGCAGTACTCGTACAGCCCTGCAATCCTTCAGCATC
This sequence comes from Eurypyga helias, assembly GCF_000690775.1. Lineage (NCBI taxonomy): Eukaryota > Metazoa > Chordata > Aves > Eurypygiformes > Eurypygidae > Eurypyga > Eurypyga helias. The sequence continues at coordinate 5,895 of NW_010246839.1, forward strand.
TTTCCAAGTTTTTACATGCTCAGTGAAGCCTTTCCAAGTTTTTCAAGGATCACCAAGTGAATCATCCTGAGCTCAGGCATTTGCTGACAGCATTACCAGACCTGAAACTTTTTATTGCCTTGCACTGTAGTCAGAATTCATCACCTCACTTTTGCTTTTAGGCTATTTTATTCAAATCACTGTTTGTTTATCTGCCCAGGAGAGCCACAGGCAAAGAAACAGTGGCGTCTTGGTGTCCTTAGGGCCTTCCTGACAGCAACGATACGTAAAACTTCCACTCAAATTCAAGCATCCTCCCACTTGAGTTGGATTTTGCAGGGATTATTGTGCAAATTACTGTCGGGGAGAACACAGTCATTTCCAGTCACTTGTGTTTCATCACGTATATCATATAAAATGATGATGAAAAGCACATTTAACTGAACAGAAGGAGCCCACTGAATTATTTTACCCCACCAGACACACTGTGAATCATGAACGAGGCCCCAGCAGACTCTGTTTTGGGATATTGCGTGGAGCGACGCACAGGGGATGTATTTAACAGCTGGAGCAAGAATAAATTTTTCTATTCTCAGATGTTTCTGTTTCAAGTTTCTAACAACAACGGCACCAGTGCAACGAAGACTTCATCCTGATGCTATTTATTTTCTCAATAGGTCCTTTCCCGTAACTCCCCAGAGGGGTTTTGCTACCTCATTACCAGGCAAAGGAGTAATTTTACTTTTGGCCAAGGAAAGATGCAGCATTGAAGAAGAGACAGATAAACATTTAAATACGCTTTTTCTCCCAGTATGGTTCATATTCATGTGCTCCTCAACTGGGAAAGTTTGTTAAAAAATAACGTTTCATAATAAAAATTGAAAACATACCCAAAGAAGCAGGAAATAATCTTTTTTGCATTCTCAGGTCAGAGCTGTGGCTTTTCCTGGCACACAGAGCACAGGCCATGAGTTAAGGACAGCTAAGAAAGGAAAAAAAAAAGGCAAAAACTTCAAGTGCACCTAAAACTAATCCTACAATGGCCAACAGGATGATTTTGGATGCTGAGGGCTTGGCACAGGAGGATGCTCAGTGCTGGTCTTATAGCAGTGGTTTGTACTGTGCAGCAAATTTTTGGGGTGCGATGTCAGGACGGCAGCAGGGCACTCCAGCCATGCTTCTTCTTGTGGTACTGGGGTACCAAGGGGGTTTTTGCCCTGCACAGTGGCAATTCTGTGCTGCAGCACTGGTGCAGAATGAGGCTGTATTATCCCCATCTAATTCACTGTGGGCCCATCTGGTAGCGGTCTGCAAAGCAGTGGTCAAATACGGACTTTTATGTGTGCCTGAAATTATCATTCCATTACTATGACCTGAAGCACCTAGAGCCGGATTTCACTTTACATTTTTTATTCCCATCTCCCTCCCTGAGCTTGACTAACTTGAAGTGAGACTTTCAGAACGTCTGTATTACATGCGTTACCAATCCCCATAGCGCAGAAGTTCCTGGGCTGTATTACTCACATGGGGGACTGAAGGTAACTGCAGTTAGAAGGCAACAACCGCTTCAATACCCAAGCTCTTTTCAAGCCACACATAAAATTAATCTTTTATTTGGATTTGTAGGAACTTGACACCACACACAACCTATCCCAGCCCTTTCCCTATGGCACCAGACCTCATCTCAATGCCTAATGCTAACGAGGGGAGGCAAGGAAGTCCTCAGCACTTTGGCATGACTGCACCTGAGTGTTTACATCAAGAGATGCTCTTGCATGTGTATTTGGGATTATTTGTCATTAAAGACTGCTAGCAACCATCAGACACCTCGCTGGAGGATGCTGCACCCTTGCGTGTCACCACTAACTCATCTCCCAAACCTCTTAGTAGGTGCTGCCGGATGCTCACCTACACATGGTGTAGATACAGGTAAGATAATCTTCACTTTGCACAAGAGGTAAATCATTTCTCTTTTGAAAATCACACAACATTTTCACTTTCATAGTACTCAAAGCACAAGCTGGTCCTGAATCACATTTTGGAATCAAGATTGCTGCAGACTTATAAAAATTTTTCATGCTAAATGGATAAACTATTCAAAACCAGATTAATGGGCATGTCTCAGAATTGTATTCCTTTTTAAAGAACAGGTTTTGGCTGCTGTTTAAGCACTGGTCTCAGTGGTGACTAATAATATATTCAGGTTATGTGAGGAGAAAAAAAAGCAGGAAGGACATGACTCAATGGAAGTTCTCCAGATCGCTCTACTTCTGCTACAATAAACTATGAAGACCCTAGACATCCCAAGGAACTATGTACTCTTTGGACAGGAATGAAACATGTCTGGGTAAGATCAGATATGACTAAGAAAAGAAAGTGACGAAAATTTTTATTAAAAACCTCTTTTGCACCAGAATAAAATCACGTCTGGTAGTAAAAAGTCAGTGAACCAAATTTCAGGAGTAATAACATTAGTGATGAAGACATCCGGGAAAAACTGGGCGAACAAAATGAAACACTGCAGGTGTACTGTAGAAATGACTCAGTGGAAATTACAACCACACTTTCTTAACCAGTAAATAGAATAACCCTGCTGGTATTTAATTAACAGAATTCACTATTGGTTTTACTGTGGTTTCGGTAGGTTACACTGGAGAATGTGGGCTGACTCCTTCTCCCACTCAAGTGACTGGGCTCTGCGGAGTCAACCAAATGTACTACTTAAAATGAAAATTAAAAAAGGATCAATTAATCCCATTGCCTGTGTTACGATGTGATTATTATCTGAAGGAAGGGATGCACTTGGTGTCTGAAGGACACCATGGGGAGACCTGTCCTGTCTGTGATATGGGCTGGCTGTCCCTGCCATTCAAACGTGTGATTTGGAGGAAAATCTGCTCCTACCCCAAGCTCCCCCCCATGTCTACCCCAGAGAGGTCTTGCCTCTTTGATTCTTTTGCTGTGGGAGATTCCTCGCCATGTATTGTCACAGGAGAGGGATAGATATGTATACAGAAACGGGAACTGGAGTTTAGCTGACTTGTGTGAGCCTCAAGACCCTTGTAAAGCCTCAAGGCAAATGCTGGTTGACACACATGGAGAGGATGTCATCCTTACTCCTCTATCATATATCTTACAACCTAAAATACCCTAGACTTCAGATCTATCTGCCACTGCTAGGTACAATCATCTGTATTAGATACTACGTAGGATCCCAGGACTTCTCTTGCCAAAAGAGTGAACGGATTAATCCAACCTTCTGCCCTAACAACCACCTTCACCCAATGTTTCAAAGGAAACCATGCCTCCTAATGAATTATTCAGGAATAACCCCAGCCTGGATTTTTTATTCATTTACGGCCCACAGTGTTTGGCTGAGGGTATATATTGTCAGTTGGTTCTATCACTCACAATTCTTAATCTTCCTATTACTTCCCAAAAATATTTCAGTCCTCTTCTGAAGACTCATAATTTCTTGGCCTTAATGAGAAGTTGTGGCAAGGATTAATTAAGCATTATGAAGGTCTTTAATTGTATCTTTTTTTCTTCCCCCTTGGAAATTCAAAACATCCACATCATTGTACTACAAAACCTGCTAATTAGATGTCCTAATATGCTCTTTTTAAGCTAACTGCTATTTTACATAACCTTTACTATGTCATCTCTTATTCATCCCTCCTGTATGAATGTAGTTCTACTCTTCTTACATTCCTGTGATACAGAAGTTTTTGTAGGTTTTTAATTAAACTTACCTTGTATGAGCAAGAGCTCACAAACTACTTAAGAAATTGCATTCATTACAATATTGAACATCCATATAAAAGATGAAAGTGGAAATAGTTCCTTAAAGTAGTTTAAGAAGAACCTATTCCAAACAATTTGAAAGCCACAAAAAATACTTTAAAGTACAATTTTGAGTGTGATGTGCATTAAGTGAGATTAATGGAAAACCAACAAGGGTCTAAAGCAGGTCAGAAGCCTAACATTTAGTTTCCCAAACAACTAATTTAATGCAAAGAACACAAGAGGGATTGATATAAAATGTCTTCAGTTATTTGGGAAAGGAAAAGGAGAAAACAACCCAAACCTCTCATGCGGGTCTAAGATTTAGTCTGGGGCCCATCACCTCACTGGCAAGCCAAGATCCTAAAAGCATTACCAAGAAAACTTCTGTCTAAAAGTAATGAGCAAAATAATATATTTACATTTTGAAGAGACTTACAAGTCAGTTCTAGCTTGTTGCTTAAAGGAGCCCCAAGAACAGGGAAATCGAATATACCCAATTAAAGGAGGTATCTTAATACTGCCTTAACATGGAAAGGAAGGATTGATAAATGAAAAGCCAGCTTGAAGGATCCTTAGAAAAGCAACACAACAAATAGTAATAGGGAGAAGAGGCATCTCAAGAGACTCCCCAATGTGGAAACCAGTCTCCCGCAATACAGATAAGGCAGCACCAGGGGTTTGTATTTTGGGAAGGGAGGAATTGCTCTGCTGTCAGCAAACAGAAATGGGCCAAAAGAATTGCATGTGACTTTGTGGTATCACGGCAAAAGAAGAAAAGGTCCTAACAGCAGAGGAACATCCCAGGAGGCAATACCTGTGGCTACTGGGTCTGACCAGGAACACGGCCAAGAGCGTCATGGAAGAATCCGTGAAGACGGTGTAAGTATGTCCTACAAGTTGTTCCATTTCTTGAAGCCGTCAAGGTTGGACAAGCACCCCTTTGACAGCTCTTCTGCTGAAAAGAGCCTCTTTCATGCTTCTCATTGGAAAAACACACACGTTTTGGTGTTCACCCTGAAAAACGATCTTGGGAGTACAGTGGCTTGGCTAGTTGGTAAAAAAATAAATACAGCAAGCAGGCATGAAAACACAAACCTACAGGACAGAACTTGGGGTTAAGTTTTAAGACAATCTGCACAAGTTTAGAACTAGTTTGATTATTTGTAGGGGCTAGTTTTAAATGAATGATTATAGCCAGCGGTTGGTATCCTAAAGAGACATATGCTTGAAAATTGGAATGGGGCTCAGTATTTTAGGAATGATAGGAAAACACACAAGATTTTATACATTATTCGAAAGAAAGTATGTCTTTAAGGATACAGGGCTGACAGATAATGTCTGCAAGTTAAAATTATGAAAAGAAGTCCACATGTAATGCCTTTCTAAAAAGAAAGCTGAAGCACTTTATAAGCAGTAATTATGCCTCACAACATTTGTGAAAGCTATAAGCACTATATATTGGTATTGCTGGAAAAGAGGAGAGGAAACTGTCTCTGCTGCTGCTGGTACAAAGCTCTGCAAAGGCTTCGGCGCTCCTGAATCCACCGACTCTCAGGTAGACATGCCCACCTCTTCACTTCAAAACTAAGCATTGCTCTTTCGCTGCTGCGTTACCACCCAGGGTAGTGATAACACCTGAAGCCAGCTGGAAGTCATTCTCTTCCTTCTGCAGAGTCACCATCAGATGTCAAGAAAAAAGGGGTTAAACGTAGTTTAAATGTTTAACTCCCCAGCAAGCCACAAAGCAATGAGGTCATTTCCTCTGTCCTTACTCCGCAGCCTCTCACTAAGCTCTGCAACAGATCTTCACACTAAAAGACATAAAATAATCAGGAGTTTTGGCTTCATTGACTGATTTTTACTCTAAAGGACAACATCCTATAGGCCCAAGAAATCTATTTTCCATTCTGAGTTATCAAGAGTTGTTTTGTAAGGAGGACAGGTTTTCAAAGAGCTGTTCACACATAGCACAATTAATGATACTTTCTAAAAAGTAAGAAACCATTATTTTAATGCTTCCACCCCCAGCTCTAGATGCTACTTGACTATTTAGCTACAGAAGTAGCTCCTATGGCCAACTTCCCATAAAGTTCATTCAACCAGATAGATCAGCATGAAGCCATGTGGAAATCCATTTACACAGCGAGACACTCTCACTTATAATTCTGCACCGCGGGACACTTTAATTCATGAATAACAACAGTAAGAACAAGGAAAGTGCCATATATGCCTTCACGAGCGGGTAACTAATTGACCAGGGACCCCTTTCTGGCAAGATGCTTTTTTATTGATTGAAAAGCCTAATTAAGGCAGCACATAGTATAGAGTAGATGAGTGGGGGTTTTTTATTTATGTAACAAGTACCAACATATCCCCGTGCTGACTTTCTCAGCCCTAGAAGGCATAAAAACCCGTTACAGCTCCAGCGGACAGAGTTGGTTGCAGGAGCTAATAGGTTCCCCAGGGTCCCACTCACGTTTTCCGGATTTTCCCTTCTAATGCAGCCGTCCCTGGAATGCATCACGACCGGATCTGTAAAGCAGCGTCTACCAGACACTTGGCTCTAGAGTTGCCAAAATGAGGGTGCCATAAACTGGTTTTTAGAGCTCCTTCATAGTTTTCACGGAAGGGGCATTGTCCTATCATTTTACCTTTTTCATATGAGTCAGTTCAAGCACGTCTTGAATTTAGTTTCTTACGGAAGCTCATAGCTGCTCATTGAGGCTTTTGATAGGCAAACTTAAAACTTACTCTGAAACAATGGCACAAAAATTAGAAGTACAAAGAAAAAGCAAAAACGCAGCCATCCATATGAAAGCAAAGTCATGTAAAGAATTTCTTTTTTACATGATGCTATTAGTAGAATTAGCAGCAATTTTATTGTACTAAGCAAAAGGACATGCACAGAAATGAAGGGTGAATTTTTGGACTGTGTAATATTAAGCAAAGAGATTGAATAAATTATTCTGTGAACAGTGTAAAATTGATGATATTATAGGAGACCTATAATACACTCTGCAGCACTGTTTCTCACCGACACAATAAAATGGAAATAATCTTAGAATCACACAATGGTTTGGGTTGGAAAGGACCTTAAAGACCATGAGCAGGGACACCTTCCACTAGACCAGGTTGCTCCAAGCCTCATCCAGCCTGGCCTTGGACACTTCCAGGGACGGGGCATCCACAGCTTCTCTGGGCAACCTGTCCCAGTGCTTTGCCACCCTCCCCAGGAAGAACTTCTTCCTGATACCCAATCTAAACCTCCCCACTGTCAATTTAAACCTGTTACCCCTTGTCCTGTCACTACAGGCCCTTGTAAAAAGTCCCCCCCAGCTTTCTTGTCGGCTCCTTCACGTGCTGGAAGGTGCTGTAATCACAACACTGAGATATTGGCACATTCCTAATTAAGAGAAACGCAGAGCCAGGGCACAGCCTTTGCCCGAGAGGTGCAATGTTCCAGGGCTGGTGCTCCCCTTGTCCAGCTGGGGTATTTGTTTCATCATGAAAAAGTTACCCAGGAAAAGGGACGGGTGGATAACTTATCCACCTTTCTGAGGCTGCAAGGAAAATATCATCCTCAGCACAAAGCCGTGACATGTTTTGAACAAGACTATTTAAATGTTTCCTACCACCTTCTCTGTGACCTTCTCTCTCTTTTCACTACAAGCCTGAAACATTATTTTACACCACACATTCAATTACTCTATGTGATGTTATTAGCAGCCAAAAAAAAAAAAAAGTTTCAATTAAAATTCACCTGGCTTTCTAATCACCAGCTGCATAAACTTCAGTCAGCATAAACAATCACAAATCCACCCAAGTACAACAGCAGAAATGAAGATTTTGCTACCTTGTACCATTATCTACTAGACATTTTCAGCAAAATACTGTATATAGTTCTGAAATGTAACGTTGTACAAAGTCTTGCTGCACTGCTTCCCTCTGCAAAAAATGCTGAAGTTTCAGCTGCCATCAAACAAGCCAAGAGGGTAAAGCCTCTTTGGTACGGTGGGAGGTGTTTGAAATATAAGTATGGGGAGGCCTGGCAGGTTGACTACATCCCCCTCCCCAAACCTGCCAGGGAAAGTGCCATGTGCTCACAATGGTGGAAGCAACCACCGGGTGGCTGGAAACATA
>NW_010246839.1:14057-24895 GCF_000690775.1 Eurypyga helias
CTCCCCAAAACTGGGACACAAATGTAGCAAAAGCCACCTGGTTACTCAACACCACAGGATCTGCCAACCGTGCTGGTCCTGCCCAATCAACGCACTGTAGAAGGGGATAAAGTCCCTGTCGTGCATGTTAAAAATATGCTGGAGAAAACTGTTTCTTACTCCTGCCTCGGGCAAAGGCAAACATCCTGTGGGGCTGCTTTTGCCCAAGGACCTGGGTGCACTTGGTGGGTAATGGGAGGAGATGGGGACGTCTGATGTGTGCCTCAGGGGGATTTGATTCTGGGTCAAACTAGCCCATGAATTAAACTGCATAGCGGACATAAACTGCTGCCACTAACCCTTGTTGGGAGTTCTGTGTTGTAGGAATCCCTACAGCAGAAGTTACCTGAACTAATGAAGGACAAGCCTTGCCAGTGACTCGACCCAACGATCCCATGTGACACTCCGCCTTTCCTGTCCTGAGTGACCACCACAACGGATGGAACCTGAAGTCAATGACTGGTGAAATCAATGCACATTTTATGGACATTTTGCAAAGGTGATCCATAGACTAAGGGAATGATATCCGTGTAGGATGGGATGGGAAGGGGAGAGCTGGTTAATGAGAATGTATTCAATAGTGTGGGACTTGAGCATAATGGAAATGGTGTGAAACAAGGAGTGGAGAATGTGCTGGTTTTGGCTGGGATAGAGTTAATTTTCCTCACAGTAGCTGGTATGAGTCTCTGTTTTGGATTTGAGCTGAGAAGGATATTGAGAACACCAATGTTTTTGGTTGTTGCTAAGCAATGTCTCTATCAAGCCAAGGCCTATTTTAGTTTCTGGTAATAAGGTATCTGAAGAATTGAAGATACTTCTCTACAAGAAGCTGTGAGAAGACACAGCCCAGACAGCTGACCCAAACTGACCAAAGGGATATTTCATGCCATCAAACGCCTTGCTCAGTATATAAGATGGGGTAGTGGGCGGGGGGTCTTGGTCGCTCTCTCTCTCACTCTGGCTCTCACTGCTCAGAGACTGGCTGGGCATTGGCCAGTGCTGCTGAGCAGTCGTAGAATTTAGGTTTTTTCCCATTATTTTCATTACATATTATTAGAAGTTGTGTTAGTATTATTATCATTATTTTATTTCATTTATTTTCAATTATTAAACTGTTCTTATCTCAACCTATGACTTTCCTTGCCTCTTCCTCCAAACCTCCTCTCATCCCACTGAGGGAGGGGGAAGGTGAGCGAGCAGCTGGGTGGTGCTTAGTTGCTGGCTGGGCTTAAACCATGACAGATGTTTTTGGAGAACAGTATTTTGAAAAATCCAGAAAAGTTATGCTGCATCTTGGTGGCACACTAGGAACGTTTAGCACATAGAAACCTCAACAACCCAAAAGACACTCTTGTCTGTGATTAAAAGAGAGGCAGTTTGCTAACTGACCTTTATAATAATTCCCCATTGTTAAACTATTTCCTTGTTTCCCAGCAGCAGCATTTCCAACAGAACAGTTAAATAACCCATCCCTGACCTGCTCCCTGCCATCACAGATAACGAGGATTAAAAGCTTTTGCTCTGCTACATCAAAACACAAGTTACTGGGCTTTGCACTAACCCCATCACAAGAAGGCTCAAGATTTTTGTCTCTTGAGCACAAACTACTTGCAGCGAGCACAATTCTTAGAAACTTGTCCCATCACCTGTCACTTAGATCTATTTACTTTGCATTCAGCTTTTGAAAGGGTGTCTCATGGATGCCGTGAGAGCACCAACAGCAGGCTTAAACCCCTCAGTTCCTGCTGTTCATCACCTCTCATCAACCTATGAAAGTATTGCCAGCCCTAATTCTTTCCATTTCCTTGTAGGTGCCTGAGCTAGTAGACAGGGTGTCAACCTCTGCAGGCTTTTCACCATGACCCAGGAGCTTTCCCACTTTGGAGATAGTCCCTCCTACAGACTGCTTCATCTCCAGCCCCATGGGACAAGTGAAAGACTGACCTGGGAAAACAACTGCTTTTGTTACGAAACTGAAAAAGCTCTTTTTTTTTCCCCCTCACAATATTGTTTTTGGAGAACCTAAGCCATGTATAAACCCCTTGGTTTTATGCACCACGTATTAAAAATCTGTCCTAATGGTTTAGCTGTGCTTAAATAGCACAGAGTAGGGTGCAGAGGACGGGCTGGATGAATGCTTCTGTGTGCCACATCCCCTCCCCAAAGTTATGTGTCTCTGCCCTCAAGAAAAGCTGAGTTTTGAAGGATTTCAGCTCTCAAACTAATTGAAAACCCAATCAAGACCCCATCCATAGGAGATGTAGGTATCCAAGGTAGCAAGTTGTATCTGAGATACCTGCATGGAAAAGGGCAGAAGACCCAAGGGCAGACACTGGTGGTGCATTATAAATAACACAGATGAAAAAGGGCATTGAGAAGCACTGGCTGTGCTGTACAGAAGTAACTGAATTATACGACAAGATTGTATTGTTCTAACACTCCATGTGAGGTTTAAGCTATGACTCAAATACTCAACTTCTCTTTCTTTATACCTTCTTTTCTTTATACCTTCAGTTGCTGCAACTTCTTTCTCCCCCTCATTAATTCTGACACCTTCAAGTTGTTCAAGTGCTGAGCCAGGCGAAGAGCACACCAACTACAGTGTTCAGCTGGGGGAAAAGGTAGAGCAACACCACAAGCTAAAGCAAGCTTTATATCGATATACCTATCGATAACCTCCACACCCACAGAACAATGAAACAGTCAACAAGGGCTGTGTGAGAGCCTTTCTGCTTCCAAAGAAAAGGGACCGTGCCTTGAGAGACTTGCAAGTCAGCTAATTCAGTTTGCCTCTGTGTTTTTTCCCTAAATTTTAAGTGAATAATGATTACAGGGCAATGATCACGTATGCTTGCCCTGGTCGCTGTCTTTACATTAGGGATCTACTGCTGGTGGCACCTGGATAACGTGGGGCACTCGGGATGGTCATCCTCACTTTTGCTGGTGGCAAAATACCATCAGTAAAAGCTGTGATCAACTACACTGACATTAGGGAGAAAATCTGGGGATGCTAAAGCTTTTTCTTTTGGCTCACACATCATTGCATAGCCTAAAATATTGGTAAGCTTTTAATAGCTCCATTAATTCATCAGCAAACACCGGCATTTGCCATTGCAATGCCTGTGAAGAGAATGTAAATGCAGCTTTGCTTCTGCTGGCAAAGCAAAGAGAAAGTCACATTTCTGCTTAGTCCTCAACCAGGTTCACAGATTCACAGAGTGGAAGGGGTTGGAAGGGACCTCTAGAGATCATCTAGTCCACCCCCCCTGCCAGAGCAGGGTCCCCTAGAGTAGATCACACAGGAACAAGTCCAGGGGCTTTGGAAAGTCTCCAGGGAAGGAGACTCCACCACCTCTGGGCAGCCTGTTCAGGGCTCTGTCACCCTCACAGGGAAGAAGGTTTCCTCATGGTCAGGCTGAACCTTCTGTTTTCCAGTTCATGGCCACTGCCCCTCGTCCTGTCACTGGAGACCTCTGAGAAGAGCCTGGCCCCATCTTCCTGAGGGTTTAGCTCCACCAGAGGTTTAGCTCTATCGAGTGGAATAGCTGGCAAAAGTTAAATACACAACCAGTCACTTCAAGAACATCTAAACCAAACCAGTGGACATTGCTGCAAGCTGGGGACGGCTGCTGAAATGCACTGTTGTTCCTAGCAAGAGTCAGAAAATTCCCTTGCTCGAGCTGCCTCACCATTTGTCTGTTTTGACAGCACATTTACTTTAACAAGGTTTAACAAGCAATCACATTTAGGAGTCTACATTAAATTTCATTCAGTACCAGAGTTAATATTTTGGGATGTAATTATTCAACAAATCAGTGCCTCCTTGACAAACGTAATTCTAGCCAAGGCAGGGATCACAGTCTCAACATTCCCTTAGAAAAAAAAGGGTTTGGGGAGAATTACAGTGCAGCCCCGAGTATACACACTTCTACTACCCAAAGCATCCTGTATAAAAACAAGAGGATAGCACCTGATATCCATTAATCAGATTTAAAGTGTTATTCCAGGACATTATTTCCTCCTCGTATCCAGACTTCCCGGTGAGCGCACAGATAACTGGGATTGGGTCATGCCACTGATCCTGCTTCGCCTAATGCCATTTTAAATTTGTTTATTCACAGCAAGGTTACCCTGTGCCTTCCCAGCATGACCAGCTGCCTCCAAGACCAGGGGATGGTGGGGAGGCATCTCCAACATCTCTCCTCCCAAGCAAAGTGGCGTTGGGAGTCCAACCCTCCGGCACTGAAATTAGCAACAGACTGCAAAGCTTGTTCCCTTTGCTGTGCGGCTTGAAATCCAAATAGGTCGGAGGGGATCAAAAATTAGCACCATGTGCTGGTTGTTTGCTGGCTCAAGTAAAAAGAGATGGTAGCTTCAAGTCCAGCTGCATGAAGATAACTGTGCAAGCAATTAACAGACAGCTTTCTCTCCAGTAAATCTTTTATCCCCTTCTGCAGTGTGCTGATCATAGCAAAAAACCCCACACATTAAGTCATTAAAAATAGCCTGTACAACTGATGGGCCCTCCAGGGGAAGGGGAAGGGGTTTTGCTATCTATGCGTAAACCAGCTCTGGGATTGTCAAAAGCTTCTCCTGCCTGCCACCGTACCTTCCCCACCCTTTGCCACACATCATACATACTTCAATGATATTTCTGCTCTTACGTAGCCTTACTGTTGCATGAGATTTGATATCCAGCTGTGATTTAGCTCCTTTCCTTTGTTTTTCCAGTCTCTGTGACTACGTTTTTCTGAAATGACCTATCTCTGGGAAAGGACTTTTCTTAATTCCCTATTTTGAAACCAGTGGGCAGCCACAGTCTGAATAAAGCGGAAGTCAAATGGCAGCAATAACACTGGATACTGAAGAGCATCGACAGGGAAATGGAAAAGGGCAATTTTCAAATATCACTTATGAAACGGAAGGACTGAGCACTATGCCTTTTGAAAACAAGCTCTTGTTATTCATCTGATGAGGAAGCACGAGGTAGAAGATATGACACTGCCTTACACCACACCGAGAACTTCTGAAACCATTACTTCCTTGGTATTTCACTAAGCACGCACCAACGGCTGGCCTCTCCATGTAGCATTGAACATGGGACTAGAGAGAAACCTCCTCACCTTTCCCAAGTGACAGGACAGCATTTCTCTCTCTCCCCTCCTCCCTTTTCCCTTCTCCCTTCTGGGGAGAATCCCTCCTCCTGCTCTGAGGTACGTGGTTCAAACACTCAGCTCAGGCAGCTGAAAACCTGATAGTGAGACAGGTGAGATCATAGAATCACAGGATGGTTTGGGTTGGAAGGGACCTTAAAGCCCATCCAGTTCCACACCCCTGCCATGGGCAGGGACACCTTCCACTAGACCAGGTTGCTCCAAGCCTCATCCAGCCTGGCCTTGAACACTTCCAGGGATGGGGCATCCACAGCTTCTCTGGGCAACCTGTCCCAGTGCCTCCCCACCCTCTCCAGGAAGAACTTCTTCCTGATATCCAATCTAACCCTCCCCACTTTCAATTTAAACCTGTTACCCCTTGTCCTGTCACTACAGGCCCTTGTAAAAAGTCCCCCCCAGCTTCCTTGTAGCCCCTTCAGGCACTGGAAGGCTGCAGCAAGGTCTCCATGGCCTGTGGCTCTGTCTACCTCCAGGGAGATGGTCCCTCCAGACCTCGTGGTCCACAGCCACGTCACCTCCATCCCTCCTTGCTACCCTCAAAGGCCAAACCCTCCCGAAGGGCTGAAGAGTAGAGGCACAGCAGGAGATAACGGTAGGAAAAAGGGATAATTGTAAAAAGAAAGGTTTTCAGGAAGCGCTGGGGAGGTGGAAAAGATGAGTGAAGGGAGGGATGTGACACCAGAAGGAGAGTGCAGGAAGGAGCAGCAGAAAGCAAACAGGAGGGCACCTTTCAGACAGCACAAGAGCCACTTTGGGGTGGTGCAGGCACTCCTCATGACTTCAAAGCTTTTTTGAGGTGTCTGCTTCATAAGTCAGCATGTGAGGACTTTGCAGTTTTTCAGAAGCAGGCCTGGATCATCCAACACTTGGATCACATGCGGGTGGCAGCTCTGGGAGCTTAGTCTCTACCAAAACAAAACTGGTTGGCAGATGCCCAAACCGCTTTGCCTAGCAAAGCAACACACCAGTGGGGACAAGCAGGGGCCTCCCTCCACAATACTGCTCTGAACCGAACTTGGAGGTAGAGAGAGCCACAGGTAAGGCAAAGGGCATAAAGCCTGCTTAAGTACAATTGCTTATTGGCAAAAAGAGCAAAAATCTAAATATCAGGGCATTTTCTGCAGAAGGAAAGAAGGATATAAAGAAATTAAGGCAAGAGTTAGTGCAGTGGATTTTCTGCCTTGCAATACTCACCTGCACACAAGGCTGGGAAAAAAGGACCAGCACCAGAGAGCACAGCCAAAGGTGCACACACTAAGAAGTTGCAATTTCTCCCTTTGCTTGATTTGTTTCCTCTGGGAGATCAATCCTCCCAAAATGATGGGGCGGGCTAACTCCCATTTCCACAGCAACACAGGGAGTTTTACAGCTTTATTTAACTCGTCAAAAGTCATCTCAACCTGCTGATGGCTCCCTTTCCATCCCTGAACCCTGGGAAAGCCACAGCCTGCCTGGAAGAGAGGACCCCAATTCGTCACTCAAAGGCAGTAGCAGAAAGTTATTAACAGTTGTCCCAAGACTCCAAATCTTGCTCCTCTAACCATCCGATCTAGGTAGCAGGAACGTTTTGCCTGAGTGGAGGTAGATGTTCCTTTTCTTTGGAAGTGACTCATGAGAAGCTATTTTCCAAGCTGTTAAATACATAATACAAAAAGAAGATATCACTGTATATTTCATTAGCTAAACTTGTGGGTTTTCAATACATGCTGCAAGGGACAGTCTGGGGGAAAAAGGTTTCTGATGAGTTTATTGTCGTTAAGGGGCATACAGCTACAATGGCTGTTGATTAATACATACATCAAATAAAAATCCCTTGCTGATACGCAGAAGCATCATTCCATCATTACAGATCATTTTGTCTTTGATGAAAAATGCTGCTAACTTAAATCCAACTGTGGTAGCAGGCATCTCAGCTGTACTGAAGCACTTCAGTGATCAGAAATCATGTTTAAGAACTGAATATTAAAGAGGCTTTTTTCTTCCCATAATAACATTTATTAATTATTTTAAAATTTCTCCTGTCCCCAGCCAGCAGTAATTTTTCACAATTTGCGTTACACTTGACATTGCATCCCAAAGGCAAGAGGTAATTGAGGTTAAAACATACTGAAGACTGCCTACCCTGGAAAGTTTGCTCATCTGCTTTGGAGCTAACTAAATGTCATTGCTGCTGTTCAGGATTTCTTCTATTTTTTTTTTAGTTTTAAGAGCCAGCAGTGAGCTCAGCTGTTAGGAAAAGAAGACATAAGAGAGCGAACTAACAAGCACAGAGGTATAAAACATGGCTCAAAGCTGGACTTGGTGGTTTGCAAGTTTATGAAACCTTAACCCTTTGGTTAAGGAGAGGGTGCAAAGGAGTAAGGGAAAAAGAGAAGGTGGCCATTACAGGGAAAAATCAGACTTAGATAAATCTTAGGACAGCTTAAGGTAAATTCAGATAGCCTTTAGGACAGCTTAAGGTAAGACAGGTAGAGTTAGGAGAGAGCAAGGGACAGGCAGAGTTAAGAGAGAGCGTAACAGACATGACACAGAGAAGTCTGTGAGCCTCAGCACACAGCAGTGATGCTTCTGCCTCTGCCCAGATTTCGAGAGGAAAGAAGGAGGAGGTGGATGCTAAAGAAGAATCTACTCTCTTTATCTATAGGGAAGGCATTTTCCAGCTCACTGCCAACAATTCGAGCAGTTCAGCCTATACAGACAAGTAGGCTGGAGCAATTCCAGGTATGTATTTCTCCCCTAATAAACAGGAGCTTGAATTTCTTATTAAACAGTGAGGGCATCACACCTCCTTTACGTGCTCCAAACTGCCAAACCTTACTGAGACAGTAATTTCTTCCTGCCTGTACCCTGAAATTTGCTACCATGCATTTTTCTATACTAACATTAAATGACGCCTACCTGTTACACATTTAACCTCCCAGAATAGCTGGGTTTCAAATACCTTCACCGCACACATATCTTCTGAATCAGGGAATTGTAACGTATTTAAACCCTAAGATTTCGATTATCCAAGATGCAGAATGTGCTGGACAAGACCCAAAGCAGCACGTACGTGCATCTGTACATTAGGAGAGCAAGCAACCAGACTTCAGCAGTATTATTTATGTGCTTACAGCCCCCTGCGACTCCAAGCATTCAATTTATTTGGCCTGTGGGCCACATGCCACTATCAGAAGTGATGAGAATTGACTGAATTAAGGCTTTAATGAGAAAGAAATTGTTTTCACAGGCTCTGAAATGAAGAAAGAAATCTGATTGAGATGAGACACAGCGAGAGCTGCAGCAGTAACTGCCAATGCCAACTGTTTTTTCCATAGTTATTCCTTACCATGCTTTAGGTGACAGAATAAGGTAGGTACATTACTGGCCTCGGTGATTTTGGCCAGGGAGAATTTAATCCTTAATGCTTATTTTTATCACTTTGAATCTTTGCGAAGTGCGTATTTTTGTGTTCTTCAGAGATGGGCTTGCAGGCTTATTAAACATGGTTTTGAGCACGTATTCAAACGGGGATTCAGAACAGGCTTATTTTAACAGTGCTTTAATAGAAAAGAGTTTAAGGCAGCTACAGTTCGTTTACTGAGGTCTGGGAGTTTTGAGTAGTTGCTTTTCATTTGGATCTTGAATTATTCTTCTCCCCACTTTCTCTTCCACCATCCTTCCCAAAAAATGGCCTAAGGCATTATTTGACTGACAGGAAGCAAAGCAGGTAACTGCAATGTACATCCAAAGCACCCTTGGTCATTCCTGTGCCGTGAAAAAACCCAAATATTCTCCTCCCCAAGCCCTGCTGCTTGCCAAATTTCTGCAATCACACTGATTAAAAGCAGTAACCCTTGAGAAGACAGACCGCATCTGTGCTGCTGCTGCAGCCATCTCTCGCTGTGGACTCTAACCAGCAGATCAGGTCTCCTTCCCAGAAACTGTGACCCTCCATTTCTGATGCACCCAAAACTAAGATTTCATCGGAAAGTTTTCTGCATCAAAGAACAAGGACAGCTTACAGGAGTGCAAAAACATTCATTTCAGAACTATACGTTCCCTAGGCATGAGGGGTTAAAAACCCAATAGTCTAAAAAAGATAGTAGTAGTAACAGCCAGATGGGAAACAGCAGAAAGCTGCGTTTAAAAAAAAAAAAAGGCAAAACCAGCTAGCAGATGTGTGACTTACTGCAAACACTTTCTATACAAGTGCTTGAAAATCTGTACATTAGGATACATGAATTGCAATGTCTTGGTTTAAGCTGAAATTCTCAGCATCTCAGCAAGTTGCTGGGAAGGGCTTTGTAACAGTACGAAGTATCTGGCAAACTGCAAATTGCTGCCAGAATTACTGGAAGACCTCAGTCATCCTTTGCCCAAGTGAACACCAAAACTGTCTCAATAATATTGAAGACTTCTCCTTAAAGCAGTCTTGGTTGAAAAATAATTCTCAGGTCACTGCAAAAGGTCTGCTTTCAAAGGTTTTGCTCAGCAGTCACCCAAATCCCAATTTAGCATCCCCATGAAAGTGAAAAATCAAAACCATTGCTACCGCATGGTTAGCCTCAAAAGAGAAAATAACACAAAAACGACAAAACTTGTTAAAACAAAATGAAAGGGAGCAGTCAAAAGGAAAAAAAAAAAAAATGGTGGCATAAAAATTGTTTCGTTGTGTCCATGAGGGTTTTGGAAAAAAATATATACCAATTATCCTCCAGAGGACTTTAAATAAGGCAGTAAGAAGCTGCACTAGCTGAACAGCGAAGTGCAGAAAGGTATGAGAAGTAAAAAGACCATGTTTAAAAATGGTGATTGTACCTGAATAAGGAAAAACATACAGAAGAGCATAGACTCTAGTGAGAAATGCAAACACCCAGTGTGGTACCCAACAGAGATTTTGAGGAGCACTTGGCAGAAGGTTGCTAGTAAAGCCTTTTCCAATGGCATCGGAAGTAGGAAGCTTTCCGGAGAACCTGTACGACCTAAGATGCCAAGATTTAAAACAAGCATGGAAAGCAGATGAAGTCAAAGCAGAAAAGCTGGCTCAGGACCAGACCCTGTTGCTCACTCAAGGGGAGCTAGGGGAGCTACTATGAACAGGAGACATGCAGAAAGAAACTAAAGGGTCAGCAGAAGAGATTTACAGCAAATAGACAGGGCAAGGAATTGCCTAGATCGACTCATGCCGTCTCTAACATATCGGAACACACATTTTTCGGGCCTTTAGCACTGCACCACGTAGCCCACTGCTTGGATCAGCCTTTGCAATCAAGGCAAAAAAAAAGAAGGGTGGTAAATGCAATGCAGTTTTTTAAACAACTCCCAGAGGCGTTAAGAAAATTGCACAGAATCAATCTGACTTCTAGTATCAGACCCATCAGTAAAAATTACAACACGCTGTAGGTGCGAATACAAGTGAGGAATCAATATGACTTTTCCGGAGCGTAGAAGCAGGGTGATAATCTTGTTTTGTTAAATTCAGCATGTGGGCGCGGTTGACCTTGCTCTAATGTGTGTTTCAGGTAAGTTTTTGACATGGCCTCTTTCAGAAACTCAGCTGTGGCAGGGCAAAAAGGGGAATATCGGCTCCTGCAGCAGAGTTAAAATGTACAAAGCACACAAGAATCAGGGATTTAGTGGGAT
>NW_010246839.1:24906-28633 GCF_000690775.1 Eurypyga helias
CATGCTCTGAAAGAGAAGGGGAAGGTGAGAGTGCAGATAAGGGGGATAAAGTTCGATGATGACCTGTTGGAGGTAAAAGCTGAAGAGGAACTGCTGATGGGTACTGCGTAACCCAGACATAAGACTGGGCTTCAATTCAGTGCTGATGAATGCAAAATAATGCACAAGGGGAAAGCTGACCTTACCAACAGGTAAGTGCTACTCCTGCGCAGAAGTCACCATGCAATGGGATCTTAAATTACCAGCTCGGTGTTCAGCTGTGGCCAAAAAATCACTAAGAAAAGAAACAACCACGAAGAAAATCCTGCTGTGATACTGCAAAAAACCCAGTGTGCGTCCCTATCTTCAATCCCACACGCAGCCTTGATCCTCACGCTGCCAGAAGACTAAAGTGTAGCATGAAGGAGCATAGAAAAGGGAAGGAGGGAGGGGATCAGCCTTCTGGCTCCTATATGACGGACCTGCTCCAGGAGGCTGGAAGGAAGATCCAGCCTATTTCTGATGTGCCCAGAAAAGTCTGGAAAGAGGTGATAGGGTTGGGTAGACATGACAGATGACTGTAAAATAAGAAATGGTGTATGAAGGTAAATATTAGGTAATTTATCACTGCACCTGCTCACATGACGAGCAGTAGATACTAAAGCAAACACAGAAAAGGACTTCACTGCCACAGGCTACAGGAGCCAAACCTGTATGTCATTTGTAAAACAAAAAGTAGAAGAAGAGAACACGAGTGTGAGACGCTGACTGGCTACGCACACCTCGTCTGGCTCAGGACAACACCGAGCTGCGCACTGCCAGAAGCTGATGGACGGCAGGAGTGGCAGTGGTGCTGTGTATCTGCTGTGCTCGTGTCCTTCCCTGTCCCCGAGCATCCCTGTGGTCCTGGCATCTACCGACTTGGGCGGCATGGTGCTGATTAACATCACATTCATTAATCCAAAGAGGCCTCTTGCTGATGAGTGCGTGTGCCGGAGAAGCGTGCATCAATGGTAGTGCTGAGAACAACAACGTGGGGAGGACCCTTGCTTCTTATTTCAAAAAGAAGAGATAAAGTACCGCCCTTACAAAGATGTTTTTCCATGTGATTCTTGTGAAATGACTGTTAAGACAACTAAAACACTCCAGTAAAAACTGCAGGAAAAATAAAATGTAAGCAAATCAGTGAAAGTGAGCATGTGGCAGCAATTCAAATAGCTCACACCCTAGCACGAGACTAGAAAGAGGCAGTTTCGAAGGGTTTTACACAATTAAATACCTAAGAGAAAAACCTAGCACACAAACGATAAAAGATCAGATAAGAACCCATAAAACCAGACCCAGCTTGAGTCTTGTGAGCAGCACAAGAATAAATGGAAAGCAAATGCACAGAAATGGCTGCTTTTTTGTATTTTACAAAGCCCTACAGACACTTGCTGCACGCTGATGCCTTTCCCCTCTCCCCTCGTAGGTGCAACCCAAAAACAATCTTTGGAAACACTCTTTTTATTTTGTAGGATCAGCTACAGATCCCAGATTGATTCACTGGGGTTTTTGTCATTGTGGCTTCAATTGCACAAAATATCCAAGCTTGGAAAAATCAATGTCACTGGGGGAAAATAATTCAACTTCATTCATGCAAACCTCCCAGCACTAAATTTTAAAACAGACAACCCCATGCCATGGAGGATGGGTAATTCTGTCAAATTAAATTAACACTGCACACCTCATGGACAAGAAATAAAGAAGCAATGAACACTGTAGGTGGTTTTCTTTAACATGAAGATCCTGCCCTTTCAGGACAGAGTTAACCCAAAGTTCTTGGAGAAAAGCAGCTAATGCCTTACTTTAAGAAATCTGAATTTTCATACTTTCCAATAATCCCCTGACAGGATTTAGGTTTGCAGAGGAGGGACCATCAGCCTCACACTTCAGATGTCCAACATTCATTCGAGTGCATGAATTTAAATGTGGTTGGTGCTACCAAATTACCGCAAATCCAATTTTCCTAAAAAGTGAATTGCAATTCAAATAGCAGGAAGCCATAAGAGACTAAGACATCATGTTTATCATGACCATTTGACCAGATATGAGAGACCAACATGACTACTGCATCCTCATCCTTATTCGGATCCTCTAAACTCCAAGACTCTTCCAGTCATCTGCAAATCTTACCACTGAGTGATTGGGATTTATTTTCAGATCAGTAAGAAATACGTGCAGCTGACCCACACCAATACCCTCAGCTTGGTTATGCTCTCCCATCAGGAAACATCTAGTTTCCACGTGCACGTTCTGCCTTGAGCTAAGTGCTGGAAATCAGAATGATGGGCAGCAGCAAACCAAACAACCTAAACCATCCTTAGCACACTGGATCTGCAACAATTGTAAATGTTCCCAGAGGAAGAAATCAGGCATGTCTGGCCAATTCTGGTTTACATAAATACATACTGATTGGCATTGCAAATGTGGCTAGCCTTTAATCCTTCATCAGCTGGATCTCGGAGAAATGTTCCCATTATTTCACCCAGCATCAATATCAGTGACATTATGTATTTGCCTGTTTGAACTGGTTTTAGCCCATTTTCACCCACGATTGCGCAGAAATCCAAGATTAATCCCAAACGAGCACTGGGATGTTAAACTTCCCAGACGCCAGGACTGCTGGCAGTGCGGCTGTCCCTACTGCCCCACAAACGCTCACGTCTAGCAGACAGCTGTTAACATCCTTCTTCATGGTCTGGAACTGCTCCAGGACCAGGCAGAGCAAGCTCAGCAGTGAGGTTTTAAGATGAGGTCGGGTGTTTGGCGCTGCTGAAATCTGTTTAGAAAATTCTAAAATTATTTCAGAGAGCAGAGCAAGGCAAAATCATCTTCCTGAATCACACTGTTCTTCCAATACTTTCTGCCTCTCAGGTAGTAGTGGCAATAAGCTCTTAGACGGGCACTTAGAAGCACACGGACATGACCTGGGAGGTGAAAGAGGCGTTCAGCAGCAGCCTCTGCTAAACCACACGTAGCATGGAACTGCTCCCTTGCTACGACCCAACTCTTCACGTAAACGTTTTGGAAGTCTTCTAAAGCTCAAGCAGAGCGTTACAACTTAAAGGCTCTCATTTAAATGACAGCGCCGTGACGGTCCAACGCATTTGCAGTGCTGACAGACTCTAACCTGGCTGACCACCAGCGGTTCTGCCACTCCCAAGCAATCACACCCACTTCTGCATCAGTTCAGTATCGACCTGCTTGCAGCTCCGTGTTCCACAGCTGCGAGTAGCTTTATTTAACAAGACTTTTATTGGAATCCTTTTAGAAAACTGCTGGGATTGTGGATCATTTGGACATTCAAAATCCATTCTTACAGGGTTGCTCTTATCTAATCTCGATTAATCCTCTCCCTAGATTAGATTAACCAATGTAAAGTTAAGAAGTTAAGTGTATTTGTCTATAAAATGCATTTTTATGAAAATAACAAGCCTTTCCACTAGAGAAAGATTTAGAAAGAATATGCAACAGGAAGAAGTGGAAGCCCAGGTCCCCTACAGCTACAACCATGAACACAGGGATCCAATCTCTTGGGAGGAAAAGCATCACCAGTTTTGGTGCAGGCCAACACACGAAAGGTTTTGATTCAAACCAACACGTTTCAAGGCTTACAGTATCTTTCCTCATGATCCTTTTCATCCATTTCATTCATTTTCTTTCTCTCTACACCTGGTCATGAGACATGAAAGGCATTTTACACTCT
>NW_010246839.1:28664-39174 GCF_000690775.1 Eurypyga helias
TCAGTAGGTACAGAAACACAGTAACACAGAGTTTACAAATCTCCATCCCAAAGCAGACTCCTGGCCTCTCTCAGTTTAGGCCAGACAAGGCAATCTTCAGGTCATTGCAGGTGTGATCTGGTAAATCAAGGGCAAGCAAAAAGGCTGAGCTGAAGAAGGAGAGCGTAGCCTATGAAATTAGATTCACGCTTCAAATTACTCTTCAAAACCTTGAAGTTTCACATAGGTGCTGTAAAGCATGATTTCTGCCACTCACGTGCACACATACCTGCCAGCTGTTAGGCAGTATCCCAATTAATGAGAATTTCCCTATTCCCACCTGTACCGACACCCACAAGCTGTCAGCTGAACTCTGGCCCATGCCAGCTGCCGCAACACAGCCGATTCCTCCCAAAAGGCATCAGTACGGTGATGGAGATACAAGGACTCGTGTCTGGCAAGCCCTTGTAACAGCAGTATGCACAGAGCAAGTAGGAGGACAACTACAATAGCCTTCAGGTGTTCGTAGGACAGTATTCCTCAATGCCACAGGTCAGGCAAAGCAACAAAGCAGCAACTAGGTTTAAAAAGAAAGAAAATCCATTTTTTATCTAGTTAACCAGTGCAGACGGTCCAATCCCTTTTCTGTAGCCCAGCCCACAGCCACACAGAATGAGGCTCTAAAGTTTTGAAGGCTTCAAGAGATGGTTTAGTTTGGGTTACTTTCTGACACCTGAAGAGAAAATGACCTATTTCTTCAGGAAATCGCTAACGCTTTTTGCAGTTTGTAGCCTTGGCCCCTAAATCAATGGGGAGGCAGCAAGCTTACGGGTGGGGAGTTGGGCGGTTGAAGACTGCTCCCAGAGGCGGAGTCACGGCCACACAGGGCTAGACCAACGGTCCATCTTCTCCCATGCTGCTGATTCTCACAACTTGCCACCTGCTAGTAGCTTCATTTGCACCTCCCAAATTCCTGTACTGGATGGAAGAACAACTGGATAACCGATCACGTTACTTGTGATCTTACAGATCTTGCTCATCAATGAATGCTCTGTTGCCTATTCTCTAGATGCAAGAGTGGTAAGCTTATTTAGTATTTTGTCGTACTGAAGCTGTTAAATACCTTCATTACCCTTTTCACTCTTCTTCCAACCTTCTCCAGCTTGACTAGAGATTTTCCAAGTCAGGGAAGCAGAAACGTACACAGCATTCAAGATGTATGCAAGCCACGGATTTACACAGGGGTAGATCTCTCTTTTCTTTTTAAATCTCTGTTTCTCTCTCAGTACTCCATTTTACTTTTTTGAGAGACAACTGGGTTGACATTTTCACAGCACAATATGTCACCGACTCAAGACCTCATTCCTAAATCGTAAGCCTCAGCTCAGAAGCCATCAGTGTACATAGAAAAATAGAAATGCTATTTTTTTCTGTGCAGATTTCCATTTTTCTGCCTTCATTCTCCTTTTTAACACCCAGTCACACACCTTTGTAAAATACTCACAATGCTCCTCACAGCTCAAAACACTCAATTTCGATTCAAAAAACTACAAATAGTCTGGATTAACGATGGCAATAAAAGAGGAGGGCTGTGCAGAGGTGACGACGACAGGAAACCTCTCTGCATCCTTCCCAGTGTTCCGTATGACTGCCAAGTTGTTTTCTGGTGTTCTGAATCTCAGCTAAACTCAAAGTCTGTCATTATTGTTTTAGTGGCCATTTCTCACGTCATTTCAGCAGCGGATCGGCTGAATGCTGTGATCACACAGATTATGAGCCGATGTGCCAACGGCGAAAAAACCCAAAGCATTACAGCATTCCCCAAAATACTAAAGGAGACTGTCAATCTCTTTGGACTGGGGCACTTCCATTTGGACCTAGCAAATGTTCACTGATGCCTGTTTCTGTTAATGCACTTACCCAGGGGACTGCCAGCAGGGCTTCTCGGGTGGCTAGACTGTAAAAATGCCCAGTAGATATACTAAACTAATGATGATAGAGATTTTGAGCTTTTTTTGGGCTCTAATAATCTTCAGCAGTTGTGCCACTGATCAACTGCAATAGCTTAAAAATGACAAGATGGAGAACTGGTTTTGCATTTACCAGCAAGACCATCTCTGTAGCACAGAGCCAAAATATTAGTTTAAAAATAGCTTCTTTCAAAGAGCAGAGGAGCAAATGAGACTTGGACAACGTACATCTGTTGAGTGCTCTTCCCTGCTATCTAGATTTGTTTATAGGCATTTGCCATCTTATAGACATACTTTTAAAACTACCTACTACACAGCATATATTTAAAAGTCTCTGTTGCAAAGCTAAATACTATTTCATGAATAAGATGCCATTTTAAACAATCCACATGATCAGTATTTCCACTTTATTAAATCTGGGGAACTAAAAAAGAAGGCGAAGTAACATGCAGCCGGACAAGCAACTAATGGGCCTGCCGTGTATTTTACAATGGGGTAAATCACTAGGCAAACATGGAGTGTCAAAAAGTAAACAGCAGCAGATTATTTTATACTAAACTTACAATATTACTTAATCATAGATTCAGTTTTTCACTGTATTTTATTACAACCCTACCACTTTTCAAAGCCAAGATTTTCACAATGCCTGACTTTGGTCCTTAATTTAACAGAGAAACAGGATCTGGAGCATCAAGACTTTGTTCCACTTTGTTGGCTGTCTTCCATATGACTGAACCTTCCACAGACTAATCTTCTACATTTAAAGCCATTTTTATCACAGAATCACAGAATGATTTGGGTTGGAAGGGACCTTAAAGCCCATCTAGTTCCAACCCCCCTGCCATGGGCAGGGACACCTTCCACTAGACCAGGTTGCTCCAAGCCTCATCCAGCCTGGCCTTGGACACTGCCAGGGATGGGGCATCCACAGCTTCTCTCGGCAACCTGTCCCAGTGCCTCACCACCCTCTCCGGGAAGAACTTCTTCCTGATATCTAATCTAAACCTCCCCACTTTCAATTTAAACCCGTTATCCCCTGTCCTGTCACTACAGGCTCTTGTAAAAATCCCCCTGGATATGCAGCAGCAGGATTTGGGAGACAGAACCTAAGCAAGAAGTGAAGACAGGCATCTCCTTCTGTGATCTTTCACAGCAAGATGTTCACCGTTTGGGGTCATCATGGTGCCAACGGGGTAGAACCAATATTTAGGCATATTTTTCCCCCTGTTACTGGGAATTCAGGTTTTAGACAGATACAATGTCTGATGGCAGCATTATTGTATATATTACAATATACTGCTGTTGGCTTTCTTCCGTGTTAAGACTCAGAAATAACTTTGGTTTCAGGTACACCACACAGTAACTATCCCAGCTTGTCAACAAGATAAACCACAATTATTCAAAGAAATATCTGTTAAGGGAACCAGTAAATTCGTGTGTATCTGTAAAAACAGAAGCTACCCATAGTAGAATACAAGGTTGTACTCAGAGCCCGAGAAAAACGGATGTCCCCGATTACTCTGACAACACAAATCGCAGCTAAAAAGGCTTTAATACTGCCCTACTTTACATTACCTCAGTCCACTTTATGCACCCCCAACAATCAAGAACAGCCTTCCCTTTTCTCTCGAAGTTGTTTATTTATCCCCACCCCAGTTATGCTCAGCTCCTAGAAGAGTTTCACATCATTGGCTGAAAGAAAGATCATAGCCTACACCTGCAAACTGGTGAGGCGCAAGCCTGAGCTTTGACAGTTTCTAAACTAAATTTGTACTCCTTTTTCCTTGTGAATCCAGGGGCAAAGTCTCAAAATCATATACAGCAGAAATTACTGTCTTGAACTGGCAGTACTTTTGGATCCAGCCGTAAAAACATGATTATCAGATAGGCATGGCAACAGCTTGGAATACGCGCCTGGGTTTTGGTCTCCTTGGGAGCCACAGCATATCCAGACAACAGAAAAGCCAAAATTCTCATGTTTCTGGGCTCTATTTTTAGCAAAAGATATTGAGTTATCTAAGGAATGGAAGAAAATAGACTAAATAATCTTTCATATGCTGTTCATTTTCATAATCTGGACTAGTTCCGAAAGAAACAAGCTATTAACTAAAGAATGTGTCAAAACTTTAAAATTCAAAAGTGCTATTAATTTGGTTTTATCTGGTGTTTGTGCAGGACTACATAGCTCCAGTTTAATAACCATCATATTCCAATTTTGGACAAACTCTGCTGTTGAGTGCCCTGAGTAACTTTGGCTCTGCATGGGGTTACACAGTTTCAGTGACATGGTAAAACTGCACAAGGTATCATCTACTGCTGGCCCTTCAACATAAAACCAGCACCTTTCCTTAATGGTGGCAGAAAAATAATTTAAAACAAACTAGATGACTATACGAAAGAAATAGTTCTTCATCAGGTTAATTAAAACCAAAAAGCATACCTAAATATGAGCTCCAGAAGCAGTGTACAATTCCAGATTAGGCTTAGTTTCGAACTAATTTCCAGACAAGATTTAGGATCACATATTCAGTACCAACTTAAGCCTAAGGATGCTGAAATCCAGTACAACCTTCCCATCAGACAAGGGTCTTAAGAGGCAGAATTATTATTAAACTCCCTATTCATGCCATGTTTCATGGAATCATAGAATGGTTTGGGTTGGAAGGGACCTTAAAGATCATCTAGTCCCACCCCCCCTGCCATGGGCAGGGACCCCTTCCACTAGACCAGGTTGCTCCAAGCCTCATCCAGCCTGGCCTTGGACGCTTCCAGGGATGGGGCATCCACAGCTTCTCTGGGCAACCTGTCCCAGTGCCTCCCCACCCTCTCCATGCAGAATTTCTTCCTGATATCCAATCTAAACTTCCCCACTTTCAATTTAAACCCGTTACCCCTTGTCCTGTCACTACAGGCCCTTGTAAAAAGTCCCCCCCAGCTTCCTTGTAGCCCCTCCAGGCACTGGAAGGTGCTATAAGGTCTCCCCAGAGCCTTCTCTTCTCCAGGCTGAACAAGCCCAACTCTCCCAGCCTGTCCCCATGGCAGAGGGGCTTCAGCCCTCTGATCATCTCTGTGGCCTCCTCTGGACTCACTCCAACTGGTTTCTGCCAGTTTTGGGTGAAATGTCATGAATGCCAGAAGGGAAAAACAATTGACTGCAAAATCATAAAGCTGAACTTCTCTTAATCAAAACAGGTTCATTAGACAAACAAGTTTGAGCACCACAGGTCACAATCTTGAGATGAAATATTTAGTCCGAGTTTAAAAGAAAGAACCTGTCCAATAAGCCAAGAACGTATCAACAGAACAGGTTTTAGTTTGTACATCAACGTAAAGAACATCTAACGTAAATGTATGTATCTGAGTGTTAAATGGATTAACACATTTGCATAATGCATGTGATGAAAGAAATCAACTTCTGGACTGAAAGGGAATGAGGAAAGTCAAGGAGAGTGAGAAGCTTTGCCTGGATTCCCATCTAGGAAATAATTCCCTCCTTGGATAGAAACACAGTAATCACAGTAATTTGCAATGATTTGGGTGAACCCTCAATTTACAGTATCATTAGAGGGACCTCAGACACTGCCACAGGTTTTGTACCTGCATTGTGTTCTCTCCTGCCTTGGGCATTATTTTCCCTGACCCATCAGGGGACATAAGTGAGCTGAATATGTGTATCTTCTTCAGCTAAGATTTTTTTAAACTGTTCTAAGGCATTCTGACTATCATTAATGGCAATTTTTTATATTACAAACTAGCTGAACTACATAGAGTTATGTCTTTATTGCAGAAAATAATGGTGGTAATAACACTATGACATGAGTATAGAGTGCTAAGCAAGCATTCCCTCGACAAGATGAACTTTCTTTTCGATCGAGTATGCAGACTGAGAGCAAACTCTACCCAGATGACATCATTCAGCCAAAGAAGAAAGAGACTTTCAAATGCTGCGTATAATTAACATGAAAAATGTTACCTAACGTAACACCATCCAGGGGTGCGTAAGCTTTCATCAATATCCTGACTAATTTCACTCCCTAATCCTATTCCTTACACACTGACCATTCATACATGTACATGGGAGTTTGAAATCCTGCATTGTCTCTGTTTAAATAAATTCTTACATTAATGACATACACTCCTTAAAATGAAAGTGAGCAAGAAAAACTCCCATTACCACCAGGGACAGACGTGGGCCTTTCAAAGGAAAGTTAAACAACCAAAGAAAATTCAGAGCCTGAAATATACTCCAAAGAGGCACTAAGTGCATCCTCTGCATTTTTCATAAAAGAGTTAATTGAGCTTGAAAGCACTGTCAAAGCTCATGCCGGACCCCGGGGAAGCCAGGGAGGGGGGTCTACCCCTTTGCATGCTAAACACTTGAGCCTGTCAGAGTCCATCAGCACAGACCTTGCATCAAACCGCCACCTTCCAGAAATCCCCGTACGGAGAAGTCATGCGGAGTGTTTGTGAGAACTCCCGCGCTCTTCCAGGTGGAGAACCCGGCGACACAAATGGCATAAGGCAGCTGGGAGCATCCTATTGCTTAGCGTAAAAGGGTCAGACCAGGCTCCCCAAAATTAGGCGGTGCCTCCGGATGCTGTAACTCCTGAGTAGCGTCCCAGCATTAGAAAAGTGGGGTTTGGCTGCAAAAACCAACCCCAAGGTGTATGGCACACTGACACGGTCAAAGACGCCGAAGGTACCATTCATTTGGTACTGTTCAGCGCGTGCGTCAGCGTCTGTCTTTGAAAAAGGCAGAAAAAGGTTTGCTTGAAGCTGAACTGGAGACATTCTTTAGTTCACATGTACTCCAGTGCCACTCTGAGAATGAATAACGAAATGAAAAGTACCTGAGAAAAGATTCCCTCAGTATTAATGAGTAATAGGTAGATCCACATAAAGCCTGCCCTGTTCCTCCCAGCTCAGATTTAAGGAAAGCTATAAAAAGCATCTCATTTCAGGTATTTAAAATTTCCAGAAAACCTCTTATAAATACGAGGCAATAACAAAGAAGTAAATCTTCACACTTTTTACCATACAACCTGCAGCTGCGCTATCTGCCAGTGCACATCAGACTGGACATGAAGAGCTTTCACACCCTAAAAACTCTCTGCTGATGGAAAACTTTCACACAATACAAGGAAAAAGGAATATATTAATTAATTCTTCTTTCCAGGCTCTTTTAGCCCCAACAGTGCACTCTCTATTGCACTGGGTCCTTCTGGAGTTAACGTATCCTCTCTTCTAAGACCTTCTTTCTATCCCTGATCAGAAACAGTTTCTTTTGCCAGATATCAAAGCAATAAATGCCTTCCAAATATATGATATTTGCTGAGGGATGTATTCATCTATAGACCAACTGTGGCAAGGCACACCAGGTGACTTGTCTTCGCTCAGATGGCCAGTGGGGATGCTCACATTTACACAGCTCATCAAGGATCTGCAGTATCAATTCCCTACTTATTGTGGGGCTTTTTTTAGTTGTTTTTCATCACTGCTTTTTTGGCAGAATTTTGAAGGAGAAGAGCAGAGCTCTGGAGTTACTGCTATTGAGTTCAGCAGCAAAAAAATTTGCATGGAGATCAACAGGAGTCCCATCTGAAATGACATTTCACTTCTCGGTGACAGCATATGAAGAAGCTAATTCACACAACACAAGCATAAAGTTGTAGCTGATATAAGACACTTATCAAAAGATTTCACAAATAGGGAAAAGAGCTTCTACCAAAAAAAAAGGGGGGATATGAAATTTTGCTGATGAGAAAATGGCAGATTTTGAGCACACAAACAGCAGCCAAGGCATTAGCTCACATTAAGCAGATTAAAATAGTTGGACTTTTGGAGACTTTTCCTGATGTCTAAAATTATCCTCTGAAATGAAGGAGGGTTGTTCAAGTTTGGCATTTCTCAAATAATCACTGCATGGATGCTCATTTTAAAGATATATATTGAGGAAAATACATTTTAGCTATGGACAATTAGAAAATGCAGTTTCAGAAAGATGAAAGCAATGCAATTTAAAAAAAAATAGAATTCTGTATTTCTATCAACAGCCCCTTCCCCTGAGATTGCATGTACATGAAAACTTTGGAGAACTGGGTGTTTCAAACGTTGCATTTCTCATAGTTGGAAAAAAAACCTAATCATTTTTACCTAAGAACAGAAGGGTTTTAAGGACAGAAGACTGAAATGTAGGAAATGCAGGGATGGTTTGGTCCAAACCACAAGTCTCACAAGGAAATAACTCAGCATCATCTCCAGAATTTATCAGCCAGGTCTAACCCAAAAAATTACACCACAGCCAATCCTGTGAGAATTTTAAACACCCCTTTTAGGCTAACAAAGACCCTAGGGAAAGCTTAATATTTATGTAGTTAAGGATCAAACTCTTCAAGGGTGTACGTTTAACATTGTCTAGGAGTCCTCTTGAAAATTATACCTTGAGAAGATAGCAACCTTCTTCTTTGTATGCTCTCTTTTGTCCTGAATGTTGAAAATTAGCTGTATAAAACAGTATGGCAAGTAAATTGAGTCCTTCTTCAGGCAAGTATTTAGAGCGATTTTTGCAGGGAAGTTTTTTACTTACACTAGTTAAAAAAAAGCAACAAAACCCCACAAAACTTCCAGAGAGCCACCCAGTTGTGCATCAGTGCCTTGTAGTATGCTGTAAGAAACACATTTATACTTTGAATATGTCAGCTTATTGTCAGTCATTTTTCAGCGGGTTAGAAAAATCGTTTAGGAAAAAATTACTATTTAGCATAACTGGAAAATGTTACAGAAGATAGGGAGATGAGTTGTGATCCACCTATTTTTCCTTCAATGTAAAGACTCACATTTTCCCTTTTCTGTAACCTTTACATAGATATAAACTGCCATTCATACAAGTCGAAACAAGATTTTAAACGATGGAGTCAACATTGAAACGAGGATCCCTCTAAAAAAATCAACAGGGATTTGGTTTTACCACCTATTCCATGACGAAACTGCTTTTGCAAATATTATTGCCTGTACAAAATCTTGTTATTAAATTCATCAACCTCATTCATACCTTAAATATTTACTTACCATATTTATTCCCCACCCTACATTTCTTTAACCAGGCTATGCCAACAAGAGACATGGAACAAAGTTTAGACACACTACATAACATCCATATTTTCCTTGGAAACTCTCCAAGTTCAAACCAAATTTGGGTATTTAAATTGATTGGGTATCAACTGATATCAATTTGGTATCCAACAAGGATACCCAAATTTGCATGCAGGTAAGCATTTCTGTTTTCTCAACATTTCAGAGCAGCTCAGAAACACCACGTGCTGGAGTTGCCCACTGGCATGGCTGCAGTGTTATCCATTAAGGGTCT
Organism: Eurypyga helias; assembly: GCF_000690775.1. Lineage (NCBI taxonomy): Eukaryota > Metazoa > Chordata > Aves > Eurypygiformes > Eurypygidae > Eurypyga > Eurypyga helias. The sequence continues at coordinate 37,980 of NW_010246839.1, forward strand.
ACGAAAACCAAATCCGCACGCGTAGGTGACATGGGGAAGGGTTCCTGCGGACGTTCTTGTTGCACAACGCTGACCATAATCCCTAAAATTCAATTTTAGGACAGCACTGAAAAAAACACAATGGTCTTATTCAAAATCCTTTCAGCTCCTTCTGTGTCCAAAGGGAACAACATGTTTTAATCACCATCTCCATTAGTGGGCAAAGTCCTGCCTGGGAGGCACCAACAGTCCCACCCAACTTAAGACTTAAAGCACCATTTGCTCAAATGCTGGTTCATACTGGTGTTACTGGTCTCGCACTTATGTAATTTTCAGATTTCCACATTATAACCAGCATTTAAATAGCTCTGAAAAAATGCCAGAGGAAATCTGAAAGGGACCTAGCTTTTGCACACTGGGTGCTGTTGTATGTGGCATGTGCCGCTTCTTGGAATAGTTTAGTGTCTCCATTCAACATTTCAAGGTGTCTCTACCTTGGAGTACAGCATAAAGACATTAGGAATGTCAAGAAAAGGTATTTTTAAAACTCCGTTTTTAGTGGGTGTCGTATTCCAGCCCGTCATAAGTGCAGAAAATGAACATAATTTTTACATAAGTTCAATTATATACAGCTGAGGCCAAAATGGCCACGACACTGTCAACTGTAGAAATCCTTCTGTGTCAGCTAAATGCACTCAGATTTTTAACCCATAATTCTTGTACAAAAGGAAATAATTCCTTCCTTGAAAACAAGCCTTTTTTTGGTAAGATATGGGGACATGGTATGATGATATGATATCCTCACTAGAGATCTCAGCTCACTGGAGTTTATTGAGAACAGAAAACAGGTGTCACTCCACTATTTCTTTTCCTAACCTGCAGCTTTCTTCTTGACAGAAAGAACATCAATACCATCATGAATGGCAATTAAAGCACTACTTCTACCCTGTGGGCTACACTTGAAAGGAACTGCTATACTTTTTTAAGGAACTAACTTTAAAAAAAATTGTATTAGAAGAGATGACAAGGTATAAATAAAGACAAGTTGCTAAATGCTTAACATTTCTTTTCAGCTATTATCTGGTAAGAAAACCACAGGTTTAACCTGTCGTGGTTTAACCCATTGTCGTCAGCAACTAAGCAACACACAGCTGCTTGCTCACCTCTCCCCTCCCATGGTGGACTGAAGGAAAAAGGTAAGAAAACTCTTGGGTTG
>NW_010246840.1:0-23448 GCF_000690775.1 Eurypyga helias
CAAACCATTCAGTGATTTTATGATTATATAAACAATGGTGGACAACCTTTTTTATCTTAATGCATGAGAGTGGCAGGTGTATTCTTCAACCATGTATTAGACAGCTATACCCTCAGAGGTCACACACAGAACATGAATTCCCTTGTGTGAAAAGATTCAATAACATACATTTTCTAGCTCCTGGCCCAGCCTGACTGAATTCAAATGAGCAACAATTAGGAATTACAAAATAATTTCTCTAGCTACCCAGAAAATCAAAATCTTGCATTTGGAAAAAGTTGTGTTAATTAAAAACAACCTTGCTTAGAGGAGAAATGAATAAAAACTTAAAAAAAACCCAAACCTCTACTAAGTAAACAGAGGGAAGAGAAAAAATGGCACCAAGTAAATTTAACGTAGTAAGAAGAGTATTTAAGGTCAACTGAATGACATCAGTGGTGAAAATGAAGAAAATGTTAATATACTGAACAGAATAAAGTAAGAAAATTACTTTTAGCAAATATAAAATAATGAAAGTGGGAAAAGTGCATCTATCAGAATAGAAAAACAATAAATTCTTCTATTTTGCAGTACAGAAAATATTAGATGATGATTTTATAGTATGCTATAAAGGAATACTTTCCAATACAAAAAGCTTTTAATTTCTGAACCTTCATCAAAAGAAATAAAAATTCATCAGGGATCTTTCCAGATTGTGCTACAGTATTTGAAATGTCAAAAAAAATCTCAAAATTCCAAAGACTACAATAAAATACATAAAGATATTGTGATATTGAAAGCACATCAATAATAGACTAAGCATCTAGTCATATGACATACTACACACACACAAAAAAGAAAGACTATGATGAATGTCATTTAAATGAAGGACAGCTAGACATTAATCATAAAATCACAGAATGGTTTGGGTTGGAAGGGACCTTAAAGACCATCTAGTTCCAACAACCCTGCCATGGGCAGGGACACCTTCCACTAGACCAGGTTGCTCATCCAGCCTGGCCTTGAAGACATCCAGGGATGGGGCATCCACAGCTTTTCTGGACAGTTTTGTCAAAGATACCTCCCACAGCTTGAGCATTAGATATTGATTTTATGTAATACATTTTATGAGACTGAAAAATAAAGCTATGAAGTCAAGAATATCCAAAGTGGTGGCCTCTGCTTTTCAACATGCTAATCTCACTCTCCTGGCTCTAAAGAATATTTGAAGTATTCCTGAATATCTGAAGAATATTAAAGAATTCAGCAAGAACTGGCTATATATTCCATATCAAGCATATGATACTTCTACAGAAATTGCTGATGCTGAAATGCTGTTTGTCCTTTTAGCCTTTGCATTTGAAAAAGGATGCTGCAAAAAATTACTAGAGATACTGCAAAAAATTACATAAGACTCTGTATGACTGAATGAATGGAAAGTTTCTCAATGGGAGAATATAAAACGCCACTTGTCACTGGTCTGCACTCAGACACTGAGCCACTGACTACCACTCTCTGAATGCGGCCATCCAGCCAGTTCTTTATCCACTGAGCGGTCCATCTGTCCAATCCATGTCTCTCCAGTTTTGAGACAAAGATGTTGTGTGGGACAGTATGGAATACCAGTCAAATACTATTTGAGTTATGGAATATAAAGTTTTTGCCAAGCCACATCTCTTCTACTGCTATATAGTTGGGGGGGGGAAAAAGAAGGTAACCTTGCAACTATGCTCTGATTCCACTGTGGCATTTCAATGTTTGACATTATTTTGATTAAGAAATCTGCATCAAAATAAGCACCTCACATTGAGCAGATTAAAAACAAGTGGACCATGAAATGCCACACAGAAAATAGAAGTCATCATCATCAGGTAATGAGTGTATTTCTAGAGTGTTCTAGCATGGATTGATTCATAAGTTTAGGTTATTCAACATTGATCAAAACCCCATTTTCACATATTCATAATTCATGTCTCAAAAATTATTGTTATTTGCCTTGAAGAGCTATTTTGCAACCAGCTGGACAGCTCTACAATACACTGGGTCTGCCCTGTAGATGTATTTGGAGGCTTTATATTTAGACCCAACGAATATTTTGTTGGATTATAGGTTTTTATCACTATGGCTTTTATAGAACTTCCAAAAGACAAGAAGGGGGAAGAGGGAGAGGAGCACAAACAGCAATTCTTAGCTGTTAAATTGTGTTGATGTTGGGTTCCTCACTCCATAGCAAAACAGCAGCAACTGTTTTCAACGCTCCAACCACAGCCAGGTCAGCACAAGCTGATAGTACAAATGAAGCACGTGGATGGTGAACTTCTCTGACATGAGTCCTTCCCACAGGCTGCAGTTTTCTCCTCCCACTGCTCCGGCGTGGGTCCCTTCTGTGGGTGTGTTGTCCTTGAGGAGCGGACTGCTCCAGCGTGGGCTGACCACAGAGTCACGGGCTCTTCGGGCACAGCCGCCTGCTCTGGCGTGGGGTGCTCCCTGGGCTACAGGGGGGTCTCTGCTCCCCCGTGACCCTCCATGGCTGCAGGGCACAGCCTGCCCTCTCCCCACGGGCTGCAGGGGAACCTCTGCTCTGGGCACCTCCTCCTGCCTTTCTGCACTGACTTTTGATGTTGGTCTGGTTGTCTCTCTTACATCCCCCTCCTCCTTCCAACACTGTTTCCGCTTTCCACTGATGGTTCTCTTGTTGATTTTCCCCTCTTAAGTATCACAGAGGTACCAACTGACTTGTCTGTGGCCAGAGGCAGGTCTAACTTGGAGCTGAGGGAGTTACTAGCAGCTTCCCACAGGAACCATCCCTGTGGTCCCTCTCCCCGCTACCAAAACCCACCACCACACAAACCCACCACAATGCCCAATGGTTGTCTTTTCTCTCTGTCTCTAATACTTCATGCCGACCTTTAATCCAACCAAGGCAGTATTCATTGGACTGAGTGCGTGATGCACCTTGGCATACAGGCACAAAAAGGAACATAGATTTACAATAGCCCAGCAGTGAAGGTGCCACCTTAAAAATGCAGCATCTGGAAAGGAACTGCTTCAAAAGGGTGTTCCACCTGAGTTCCAACCTCCATAGATGGAGACACTATCCAACTCGTGGACTTTCAGTATGATCAAGCTTAAATCTCAGCTGCAACTACAAAATACTTTTCAATTGTATCAGAAGAACTCTTGAATGACAGTTTAAAAAACTCTCTCCTCCTGAAACTAAAGACCACAGAAAGTATTTTCTGCTCAAAGGATCTATTTTTGCTTAAGAACTTCTCAAAACAATTTGACATTTTGACATTTTTCCCATGTTATTGTGAACAACTTACATAAACTGAGAAGACTACATCCTTCTAGTATCCTTTAACATTTGACAGGTACTGTGGAAAATGTAAAGATGGTATTTTGGAGTCTTACCTCACAATAGGCAATTTGGTGAACGGAACAGGAGGTAACTTCAAACCATCTGGAAGAGTGATGAATTCCATTGTACCAGGACATTTTGCTGTGTAGCTTTCCAAGCTCTGTGTTACATCTTTCTTTTCTAGAAAATAAATTTGTTTAAAATAAAATTTAAAAACAATTTCAAACTTCCATGTAGAAAAGTTTAAGACGAAGTTATAGCTTAAAGTTTTGCTTGGGTATTTTGTATTTATATAAAATAACTATAATGGAATGCCAACTAAAGTTTGCATGCAATGCTTAGAGTTATGCTCCAGAAGCCTTGGTGGATAGATCAAATATATTTAAGTGACATTAAGCAAGACAGTTTTCTGGAATTTTCAAGCTTTCAGCCTATACCTGCTTTTTCATTGTCCAGATAAAAATTTCATAGAATCATAGAATGAATCACAGAACAGTTTGGGTTGGAAGGGACCTTAAAGACCATCTAGTTCCAACCCCCCTGCCATGGGCAGGGACACCTTCCACTAGACCAGGTTGCTCAAAGCCTCATCCAGCCTGGCCTTGAACACTTCCAGGGATGGGGCATCCACAGCTTCTCTGGGCAACCTGTTCCAGTGCTTCCCCACCCTCTCCATGAAGAACCTCAGTGAACCATGCCTACAATTAATCTAGTGAATCACAGAATGGTTTGGGTTGGAAGGGACCTTAAATACCATCTAGTTCTAACCCCTCTCCCATGGGCAGGGACACCTTCCACTAGACCAACACAACTGGCCTCAAGCATGCCAAACTTGTTATTAATAGCACTGCTATGTGAACAAGCCCTGTTCTCAAACATTAGCTGAAACAACACCAAAGAGAAACAAATTACTTTTGATGTTACCTTGTGTTAAAACTAACTAATTCTTAAAATAACTGTACTATATTATGCTACTAAAGCATAACAACCAGTAAGAAAATTTGTCTTTGGTTTTGCTTAAAACTAGAACAATGTTAAAATAAACATATGTATTGTGGTTTATTTATCCAGGTTATCTTCAGTAATGTATAATGGAATCATAGAATGGTTTGGGTTGGAAGGGACCTTAAAAACCAACCCCCCTGCCATGGGCAGGGACCCCTTCCACTAGACCAGGTTGCTCAAAGCCTCATCCAGCCTGGCCTTGAAGACAGCCAGGGATGGGGTTTATGAATTTTATCCAAAAATAATTTTCAACAACTTATACAATTGTGTCTCCAGAAAAAATGCCTATTTGGAAATATATGGCCTCAACACAAAACTGGATTTCTCTGATGAAATCAGAGTCTGCAAACAGAATTAAGCCTGAGAGTGTGTGTTCAGAAGGGAGAATGAGATAGCTGAAAAGTCTTAGACCTATATTGTCTTAAAGGACAGTGAACATTCCTCCAAGTGCTACCAATAAAAAATCGCTATCAAATAAGTTAAAAATTTCTAGAAAATAGTTCAGAGATCAAAATACTCAGTGATAAAACCAAATAGAAAAGGGAAGGGTGACAGCAAATACTGCTTTCAAAAAAAACTGCTTAGAGAAGTGTATTGGATTTATGCAGCAAGGTTTGACAGTGAGGGGTGCTGCAGGGGTGGTCTTTGTGAGAAAAGACCAGGAGTACATCCATGCTCAAAAGAGCCAGTTCCAGCCAACTCCAAAATGGGCCTGCTGCTCCCCAAAGTTGGGCCCACCAACTATGCTGCTGGCACCTCTGTGCTGACACATTTAAGAAAGGGGAAAAAATACTGCATGGCAGCTGTGAGAGGGATGAGAGAGACAAATGTGAAAGAAACATATCTTGTAAACCATGCCACTACCTAAAACACCATCTTGGCCCTTGAAAGGCACAAACATCCACTGATAGTTGTGCTGCCCACATCAATCCAGCCTAGTTCCTAAGTTCCTAAGGTCGTAAGCACATACTATTTTTTCAAAGCAAATAAACACCAATTGCAATGGTGTTCACTATGAAATTAGTGCCACATAACTGACAAATTGCCCTGCCTGTGTCTATGTTTCCCTGAACTATGTCTTGAGCCACTCGCCACATCTTAATTGGGTGTAGGAAATGTTCCAAAAATTACATTATTAGATATACACATAGACTTGGATCAGCACAGCCAGGAATGGTAGAGGTTCAAGAATTGACTGTTTTCATAAAAATATAAGTCTACAACATTCAGGTTGTTATCTACCATGTTGTATGAGCAAGGGCATATAGTACCCATACAATGTACTGAGACAGAAAGCATCACAACTATCAAGAATGATGAAGGTAGCACTACAGCATGTGCTTAATTCTGCTTGAAACCAGAGGTCTGTCATTCTGAAGAATCAGCTTTCATTTCCTAGTATGAAACACTGTCAATTATTGCATTCAAGAAAGCATGCTGCCACTTGCAAAAAGAATTTGTTTATAGATTTCGGTGTCTCATTTTTATTTCACAGTAGAAGCTCAGCATGCTTTCTGCAAAGACCAGGCTAAAACAAGACATTTATCTGCACTGATAATGTATGAAATGCAGTTTGTACCATGGTGCTGCCAAGCCAGCAGCCCTATTGCTTTTTATTTAGCACTTCATCTCAGCTGAGACGCTAAAGGAGTCTACATCAACAGGACATATCAAGCAGCATTCATGATGCAGAAGAGCTAGGGCTGCATGATCTTGCCTGAGAGCCACTTCTGAAAGCAAATGCTGGAGCATTTCTCCCTTGACTGAGCACCTCTGCTACCTGACCTCATACCTCCGTGGTATGAATGAATCATAGAATCACTGAATGGTTTGCGTTGGAAGGGACCTTAAAGATCATCCAGTTCCAACCCCCCTGCCATGGGCAGGGACACCTTCCACTAGACCAGGTCACTCAAAGCCTCATCCAGCCTGGCCTTGAACACTTCCAGGGATGGGGCATCCCCAGCTTCTCTGGGCAACCTGTTCCAGTGCCTCACCACCCTCTCTGGGAAGAACTTCTTCCTGATATCCAATCTAAACCTCCCTGATTTCAATTTAATCCCGTTACCCCTTGTCCTGTCACTACAGGCCCTTGGAAAAAGTCCCCTCCAGCTTCCTTGTAGCCCCTTCAGGTACCGGAAGGCTGCACTAAGGTCTCCCCAGAGCCTTCTCTTCTCCAGGCTGACCAAGCCCAACTCTAGCAGCCTTTCATCACAGCAGAGGTGCTCCAGCCCTCTGAGCATCTTCATGGCCTCCTCTGCACTCACTCCAAGTGGTCAATATCCTTCTGATGTTGAGGGCTCCACAGCTGGATGCAGCACTCCAGGTGGGGTCTCACCAGCGCAGAGTACAGGGGCAGAATCCCCTCCCTCGACCTGCTGGCCACACTTCTCTGGATACAGCCCAGGATACGGTTGGCCTTCTGGGCTGCCAGCGCACACTGCCGGCTCATATTCAGCTTTTCATCTACCAGTACCCCCAAGTCCGTCTCCTCAAGGGTGCAAAACTCCTCTGCTTAATCAAATCTGAAAAGCCTAATAGTTGCCAAAACCCTGCTACATGCTATTTTCGAACAGTTCTGAATATTCCTAGCAACTGCCTGGCTCTCGTATTTTGACACAATCTGAAACTGCACCAACCTCCAGGGAGGATCTATTCAACTCCTACATCTCCTGACCCATGGAAGACTGACTGAAACAGTTGTCACTAATACTCATCTTCGTCTTTGCAAAGAAGAGACAGGAAACAGCTACTCCTGAGAGGTCTTTACCCACCTAGTCTCTTCATGAGTGTATATGTCAGAAGGAGAGCAATCACCACTTGATCCTCTGACCTGTGAATTCATCTCGATAGCTCTAAAAGCCTGCACTGCAGCTCAAAACACTACTGAATCCTCTTGTGTAGGTATTAAAGTGTCTCATTTATTGAGTGTGAAATGATGGGTTGTTTTCTCATCTGGACTAACTACGTTCATGATTTTCTACAGTTTCTCTCCAGACTCATTGAAAGATCAGGACGATAGAACTGCTGCAACCAAATAAAGCTGAACAAAGCCACAGTCAGTCCAGCCACTCGAGCACATACGTCTCAGCATGTCCAGTATGACCTCATAGTACAATTTCCCCATTTCATACCAAATTGTTTTCATTTCCTTTTTTTGGCTGCTTCTGACAATGGAAAATTTTGCAAGTCCACCAATATTCTTGGGAATTTTTTGCTTAACTACTTCATGTCAACACAATGAACATTGTTTTTTTCCCAAAGTTGCTTCGAGCCTTTTTCTAATATGAGAACACAAAAATCTGAAAGCTTCAGTTGTGCAGTTATAAACCATTTGTGACTGAAAGTTACTGAATGTGAAAAAGAAAAGTCTTTCTGGTAGTTTCACAATAATGTGATTCAGTATTTCACAATAATGGAGCCATTGAAAAAAATCAGACCACGACAAGAAAGAAGGTCAGTGACAGACTAACATTTTTAAGCACTTCAGTAACCATGGTTTAACAGTATCACACAAATAGCATTTCATGCCTTGGCAGATAATGGAGAAAATTAGACCACAACTGTATGTTTTAGCTCTTTAGTTTTAATATTTGAAGAAATTTGAAATATCTGTACTTGCTCACAATCACTACCCATTAAAAACAAAGTCAAATATTAAAAATACAATGTTTGTTCTTTGACAAACAATTCACTGGTCTTGTTTCTGATCAAGTCATCGTGTCCCTTGCAGAACAACATATAGAAAGGTAGAGTGAAGAAAGGGAACATTTTATGTCTGACCTGCCAATTACAGTGGAAGACAAATAACTTCATCTCCAGTAGAAAAAGGAAATTGGGAAACAAATAGCTAAAAACCTTCTGACTTCAATTTTCCCCTAGTGATAAGCCTAGAATCAAAGTTATTTAAACTTTGTGCTGGCTGAGCTTTTTCTTCCCCCTTGAAAACAGAAAATTATGTTCACAAAGGAGAAGCCCAAGGAGACTTGCTGCAGTCAGACCCTGAGAAGTGGCAGGCAGCTGGCCTACCAAACTCCCTCAGGAACAAGGAGTCCAACATCTCCTTGATAAATTGCTAGCAAGATCTAACAAAAAAAGTCAGCCTGACAGTAGAAAAAGCAAGAGAAACAGTCATTTTTACACTCAGAAACATAGATAGTTCCTTCACCAAAAAAAAAAATTGCTTGGTGGGCCCACTTACTACTAGAGAAGGAAAAAAACCATCAGTGTCAGCTGCCAGGAAGACATTCAGCATCACCCGGCCACCAAGGTGCAACGTATTCTTTAAACTAAAAAACACTTCAGAAAGATCACAAAATACCTTAAGCACCTCATGAAAGCTGAAGTAGAATCCATTGAGTATTCACAGACAGTAACTGCTCAAAACCTTTTACCTTGAAGTTAATCACTAGAATGTGGCATGTACGCGGAGGTCCCCATGACCTTTCAGGTAGTCCCTAGTTTCAGATAGATGCAGATGGACAGTATCTTAATTATATACTCAGTACATCACTCTTCACTAGCCCAAGCAAGCTAACGTTGCAAGTGAAGTGCCTTAGCAAGACCTGCATGATCAACCCACTAATTCACTATTTCAGCTGTATAATTCAGCAGAACAGAGCAGGTCTCCTCCAATTTACAGGCAAGCATCACCTGGTTTTCCGTTACATTAAGTCTCAGTATTAGATGACAGCATTTTCTACCGTTTTAGTAAACAAACGGCATCTCTAATATTTTTCTGAAAAATACGTGGAGCAAGTAAACATGACTTCGAACTGCTCAGAGATCTGATACTCCGACAAGTTGCTTTGAACACAACGCAAGGAATGCTGGGGTTTCCTTCCAATATTCTCTACCGCAGTAAATCTCAGCACTCACTTACGTTTTTATACTGCCCCAAAACGCTACATTTCAGACTCCTACCTGTATTCATCAGGTCATCAGTTCGAGAGGAAGCACATGCAAGCTGACTGGGCAACTGGATGAAAAGGTTACCAAGGCGAGTGAGAATCAACAATCTTTTCCTTTGTTAGCATCTACCTTTTCTATGTATAAACAAGTAACACTAAACTGGCACAAAATGAACATCTCTGTTCTCCAGATGTTCTTATCTCAGTCCAGGAGTTTCTCACTTTTGCTCTTCTGATTCTCTTCCCCTCCCACTGCAGGTGGGGTGAGCGAGCAGCTGTGGTGCTCAGTTGCCTGCTGGGGTTAAACCACAACATATATGAAACCTGTTTCTTTGAGAAATCAAGAAAAATAAATCTCTAAATAAATATAGTGAGGACTCGAACTAATAGAATTTACAGTACAAAATGGAAAAAAGCAGGAGCAATAAGAAAACACTAGATTAATATCTATGAAAACATAGATTAATATCTATGCTACCCAAAGAGCCAGACTCCCTTTCATGAACAGATCATCATGAGCAATATCAAAGACTCCATTCGTACAAAGAAGAGAATGAGAGCAAAAGGATTCAGTCATCTGTTGTGTAAGAGCTCGTCTCTGAAAAGGAAATTAGCATTACTACTAACTTTTCAGGAAGTAGGAGGAAAGATAATCTTTGCAACACAGACAAGAAGAGTTGCCTGTGTGAGAATAAGGTTTTCTGCTTCTACAATGTCCCCCACGGAGAGAGAGAATAGGAAGAGATTGACTGAACACACCACAGTCTTCTATTACTATATATAAAACGTGTATACATTTTATCATGCTCTGGAAATTCACTGCTAGCACAAAACTATTTTTCGATAAAATCTCATGAAAACTTGGCATACCTGAAGTCAGAGGTCAGAAATATGACATTAAAATTTGAGTACCTAATTCTCCATTATTTGAGAGCTTCAGCTGTCCCTGTACTTTGAACACTACAAAAATGTATTTTGTATGTACAAAATCAGTATGTTATCACTGAACAACATTAATAGTTTTTTTCATGTTAAGAAACACCAGAATACCTTTCTTAACCGAAAATGGAGCAAATCAAACAGAGAACTTCCGTAACAATAAAAAAAAAACATTAAGGACTACTGCAAAGCTGCTTCTGGGCAAAGCAGGCTTTGTGAAAATTTACAGATACAGTGGCACAACCGTTAAACACATCGGATTTTGTATTTTGGGTGGAAGAAGCACGCAGAGACAGAAGATGGCAAGAACAACGCACTAATTTCTGTGGGATGTTTTTCCCAGTATACTGTTATGCACAGTCACAGGAATTTGGCCAGGCAAGATGATCAGGATTCAAAGTTTCAAAATGCCTCCACTGGTGATACAAAGAGAAGAGACTTTTGCATGAGAAAAGGACAGTTTAATTTGTTAAAACAAACAAACACACACTCTCAACTGACATACAGTTGAGTTTTCCAATCCTTTTGAAAAAAAAAACATTTCTTCAGTATCACTACTAGGTTCTATTCTTCTCTTCTAAGCACATCCTGTCAAACCCAACGGACATCAACATAGGGAGGTCACCACAGTACATGGATGATCCTCTTTTAAACCTGAATATTTCTTCTTTACATATCAAGTGCTACTTTCAGTAGCAGCCTTCATTCCAGTGCCTTCATTTGGATTTAGGCTAAACAGAGCAGTATTGAGTCTGTTAAATGTCATAAAATTTCTGTGAGTTTCAGTAATATATCACCTCCTAAAATAGCTTCCTTCAGTACAACAATATTAGCTCTTAAACACACAGCACAAATTCTTCATGTATTGCCAATAAAGTATGTCTTCCCCAAAGTAATCTTTTTTTTGTTTCCTGGAACAAAAATTTTGCAACTTGTCTTCATTTAAACACTTGTATCTTTTCCCTCAATTAATCAAATCAGGCTTCTTCAAAAATCAGAGGTAACTACATGAAGATAGGAATTCTGAGCTAAAGCTCAGAAACTTCATTTTCTTCATCAATGACGTCAAACAAATTAATTGGAAACTTTTGTCAAAGAAATGCACTATTTCATTGTAATGATTGTTCTTCTGCTTTACCTAAGAATCTGGCTATCGTATTGGCTAGAGTTTTTGCCTGTGTCATCCCAACATGCAAGTCTAAACATGGGCAAATCATGGGTGAAATATTTTCAGGTTTTTAATGCTAGGCAATTTGGATCATCTTCATTTTATTCACAGTATTTCTTCTTTCATAACACGACTTGAACTGTTGGTCTTCATATTCTGTGCTATGCAAATGGATTTAAATCTTCTATCACTGTTGCTCGTGTACTCAGTCTTCCTTATGCCACTTCAAAATTAACAGTTTCACCGAATTCGGATCTGAACCAGAGTTACTCAAGGAAGACAAGGATAAGGAGACTATGATTTGAAACAGATAAACATGTATAGGCATCGTGGTATCTTAGCAATCTTCCCTTCCTACGCAGTCTAAAAGACATGTATTTCAGGAAAATAAGCTACACCTTTTTAATAAAGCACTTTGAATGACGTTATTTAATAAGCCAGCTTGTCTCTAGAAAACACCAACTCCAGAGAGAGCTTTTAAAAGAACAAAATATTCCCGGAGAGTTTTACCCTGCTGCTCGTGTTTGGAATTAAAAAAAGGAAAAGGGTTTTTTAAAAAGCAGGAAAAATTATGTAGATAAACAACTCCCAGCAATAGGAGCCACTAACAGTGCTAAAGTTTTATAGTGCGCAACTAAAGAAAACATAGAACTAGATGAAAAGCAGCAAAATCCACGGTACAATGATGAATAAGAGTTAAGTGACTTCTAAGAAGCTTCCTCCTACTTCATGTGTCATCTCAGTCTTTTGAGGTTTTTTTAATATATTCGTTCTTACAGCATACTGTACCACTGCCATACACTGAACACACGAGGTAACAAGTCTGTTCAATGACATGTTTTTAATATACTTTCTCATCTGTGTACGTATATATAAAATGTGGCTCTATGCTGAAGCTGTAAAAAGATTTCCAATTAATGGTTAAGAACCTACCATGCTGCTATAAATATTCCCTGGAACTTACATAGAAAATTTCAATCTCCATCCTGAAAGCAGTTAATTTTAATATTATGAGACCAACCAAACTACCTCCTTTCTGTAAGATTCACTGGTTAGGCAAACCCAACTTGCAGGTACTCTGTCAACTAAAATACAGTGCAGTACATTAAAATCAGTTCATTAGTGTCAGTTAAGTGAACCTCCTTCAACTCAGGAGTTTACATCCAGTTTTAATTTGCATTATATTCTCTGTTCATTCTGATTAAAGCTTCATTCTTTTCAGCCCTTGAAATCAATAACTTTTACCTTTCAAAAAAGTAATTTACACACTACAGAGGATCCCAGGGACAATGCTGTCCCAATTTAAAGGCCGTATTCAGGAATAACAATCCTTATGAATACAAAACATTTGCAAAGAGCTGACAGGCCACATCTATATTCTCAAGTATTGCAGCACAAAATGAGCGAAGCTACAGAGCAAAGCCTACGGTGCCTACAGTAGACACACTTCAGGGGACTACTTGTGACAGCATAAGCAAACCTTCAAAGACAAGGTTTCCGATGGAGGATCTCTTTCCTTCCACTCTCAGGAAACAGTATCACAGTCAACTCCACATTTAGAAACTCTTCTAAATAATCCTGTCTCAGCAAAAAATTGTGATGGTGCCATTTTTACCAGTTTTCTGATAGCTTACAACTGTTTTGAAAAGCAAAAGCCACATGACTAAAAATCTCCTTCCTCAACACCATAATCTCATTCACTTATTGTTTCTTTCTCTCTCCTCTAATCATTGACTAAGCAATGTACCTAAAGGTGTTGTGATTTTTTTTTTTAAATTCAGGAACAATATATTAACTAAATCATACTCATTTAGATGATGCATCATTCCATGGAAAGAACATCTATAGACAGAAACCACACTTCAAAGATGTTCTAACTCCTTCCCATAAATCACAATTATCCCTACACCTACTATAATTTACTACAGTTCCTTAGACTTTACCAGCATAGGTATTAAAGTTACTGAGCTCCAGAAGGGTTCAAAGGATGGAATTTGGATTACCTTACTTTACCACAAAGATGGTCAGAGGGCTGGAGCCCCTCTGCTGTGATGAAAGGCTGAGAGAGTTGGGCTTGTTCAGCCTGGAGAAGAGAAGCCTCCAGGGAGACCTTATTGCAGCCTTCCAGGACCTGAAGGGGCTACAAGGAAGATGGGGGGGGACTTTTTACAAGGGCCTGTAGTGACAGGACAAGGGGTAATGGGTTTAAATTGAAAGCGGGGAGGGTTAGATTAGATATCAGGAAGAAATTCTTCACGGAGAGGGTGGGGAGGCACTGGAACAGGTTGCCCAGAGAAGCTGTGGATACCCCATCCCTGGAAGTGTTCAAGGCCAGGCTGGATGAGGCTTTGAGCAACCTGGTCTAGTGGAAGGTGTCCCTGCCCATGGCAGGGGGGTTGGAACTAGATGATCTTTAAGGTCCCTTCCAGTCAAAACCATTCTGAGATTCTATGATACTTCAAGAGAAGTGTCAATGACTAAGGACAGATGCAGACACCCAATCATTACTGAGACACCATACATGCGTAATAGGCACGACAAATCTTGTCAAAAGAGTTACTGGGATATCAGGATCATCAGGATGACTAGGATGCAGACACCTACACTGAAGACATGTCCAGCTCGTTTAGTTAGAACTTCTACCCATCTCTGAACTCTGGAAAAAATGTAAAGATCCACTTGCCATTTACAATTTTAAGATGAGAACTGAGACAATTTAAGAAACCCATTAATTGCAGCTGTTAGTTGTTCAACTCATTTTAAAATTCTTTTAGCATCTTTGAACTTTATCTGGTACTTGAAATTTATGACTACTCATTTTACAGTTCAGATCACTCCCCACAATGAGCCATTTCTAATTACACTTTGAAATAATTCCACAGATTTATTCTCTGTAGAGGAAGGACCAAGCTTCAGAATCTTCCTTCTAAAAAAGAGTTACATAAATCTTGATCAAAGTTTTGTGAAACAGCTCAATCTTCCTAGAGTGTCTCTTTTTCTACCTCAATTATATTTCACTTCTGCCAGGCTTTCTGCTTCTAATATACCTGAAGTTGTTAACTTCCATGGGTTCAGCAAGTTACTTCTCAAAATCTTTTCTGGGCTTATGTTCCTTCACCCTCATCCCCTCATTTAACTTATCAGGGCTGACATATCCTTCTAGTTTCTATGTTTGGACACAACATCCACTTTTATACAGCAAACTTCTTTTTTTTCTCCCCCAGTTGCATTTACTTTGCTGTTTAACAACTCTTGCTTTTTCATTATCTTTTTATTTATTTTAATGGAGAAGAACACACTTAGTGAGAATCTACTATGAATCCAGGCTTCATGCTACCAGCAAACATGCCACTCCTTTTAATTTCTTCCAAATTGCTTCTTTACTTTTATGTATCTCCTACAAAGTTTAATACTACCGCCAAGGTGGTTTGTTTATTTTAAAATCAGGCATTCATATTTGTTTATCGTACATTTCTAATCATAGAATGGTTTTAGTTGGAAAAGACCTTTAAAGATCATCAAGTCCAACCATCAACCCAGCACTGCCAAGCCTACCCTGTGCCATGTCTTGAGCACCACATCAACTAGTCTCTTAAACACCTCCAGGGACAGCAACTCCACCACTTCCATGGGAGCCCTGTTCCAAGACCTGATAACCCTTTCAGTGAAGAAATTTCTCCTAATATCCAATGGTGCAATTAGAGGCCGTTTCCTCTTGTCCTATAGCTTGTCACTTAGGAGAAGAGACCAACCCCCCTCCCCCCCGCCCCCCCGTTTCCGGGAGTTGTAGAGATCAATAAAGTCTCCCCTGAGTCTCCTCTTCTCCAGGCTAAACAATCTCAGTTCCCTCAGCTGCTCCTCATCGGAGTTGTTCTCCAGACCCTTCACCAGCTCCGTTGCCCTTCTCGTGACACGGTCCAGCACTTATAATCTTGTTACCTGTGACCTAAATATGAACAACAGGAGGGGAAAAAAAAAAAAAGGAAGAGAACTAATAGGATAGCCAGGAAGAGAGGAGCAATGGTGAGCAACCAGCACAACTAAAGAAAGTGAGCTGAAGATTTCAAGAACTCATCCTGTAACAGTCTACACAGAAAAAAATGAGGAAGTCATAGCAAGGCAAACAAGAGAACAGGATACAGCTAGGTGAACATACAGTAACAAGTTACTCCTGCAGTCCCTCAAAACAAAATGTGGATTTAAATGACTCCTTACTGTAGAGTTGCAACAGTTATATCTAAGTTTATAGGTTATTCTTACCCCTTTTTCCAGTGAAATGTTATTTAGTAACATCCGTGTGGGGAGTTATAACTCATCAACTGCCCATGAAGCTTTGTTTCATTTTCCCAGATGTTTGGGTGGAAATTCAAGACAATATTTTAAGGTAAGATCATCTGAAATGGAGTCTGTCAATATAGTCTTGGCATAAGGGGTACTCTTAAGGGTATTTACCCATTCGGTTTTGGCCTGGCTGTCAATTTTTACGAGCCCAGTTTAATATTATTTCTTATTTCCTATATTTCTACATAGCAATTTGAAATTTAAATATCACCTAGTGAATGCATATGCAACTGTTCTATAAATAGAAATGTCTGCAAAATACTGCAGCTTCCTCATTCAAGCTGAGAGATAGAAATGTATAATTCAAGAGTTGTCAGACACCACGCCTGACATGACCAAATTGCGATCGGTCCAGGCTTAACCATAATTTCTGAAGATAAGGTTCAGGGATCTTTCCCTTGGATAAAGCTCGTCACCTCTTTGCAAAAGGCACAGAACTCATGCCAGCAGTTGACATGTCAGCCATCACCTGAGCACAGCAATCTTGAAAGGAGGATGAAAAGGTTCTGAAAGTGATCTCAGATTACTGGCATGCAGTCCCTCGTCCTCCAACTACCAACAGCTCCAAGCTGTCAAGGCATCAAAGTGGTCTGCTCGGCCAACACTAAGTCCAACACAACTGACCTAGAGGATGAGGGGAACCGAAAATAGCATTCAGAATAAATTTTGGCATCAATTGTTCATCAGGGGGATGATCTCAGCACAGGCTGAGAATTACTACCTTCTGGCAGGTAAGAGATTGTTTTCATGAGAAAACAAACTGCAGCCAAGTTTACAAACCTCTAAGGTTTGCATGGCATAGGTCAACATGTCATATGATTTTCAACTGCCAAGTAATAGCCACTAATGCAGTAGAGACAGAATCCTGCCACCACGGAAGAATCACATGAATGCAGTTTAGACAACTAGGGACACTTCAGAAAATTTAACTCAGGACATTTGAAAGGGGAAAAAAAAAAAAAAAAAACTTTTTCTTAGGTAGAGCTATGTTTTTATCATCTCACTGACCAAGCGCAGCCACAGCATGCTGTTGCTATCTGAGATGAACCACAAAAACAGCCCCTGACAGTAACGATCTCAGCCAATCCATGGTATTTCCTGTACAATAGCTGTATGAAGATACACAAAGTATGCACACTGAAAATGAAAATCCACATACAGAAATCCTTGGCTTGCATGGGTGTATTCTTCACTGGGTCAAAAACTGGCTGGATGGCCAGGACCAGAGAGTTGTGGTGAATGGAGTTAAAATCTGTTGGTGGCCGGTCACAAGCTCCTCAGGGCTCAGTGCTGGGGACAGTTCCCTTTAATATCTTTATCAGTGACCTGGACAAGGGGATAGAGTGCACCCTCACTAAGTGCAGATAACACCAAGTTGGGTGGGAGTGTTGATCTGACTGAGGGTAGGAATGCTCTACAAAGGGATCTGGACAGGCCAGATCAAGGGGCAAGGCAGAATCCTACACTTGGGTCACAGCTGTCCCAGTGCAATGCTACAGGCTTGGGCAAGGGTGACTGGAAAGCTGCCCAGCAGAAAAGGACCTGGGGGTGCTGGTCAAGAGCAGCTGAATATGAGCCAGCAGTGTGCCCAGGTGACCAAAACAGCCCAGGATACGGTTGGCTTTCTGGGCTGCCAGCGCACACTGCCGGCTCATGTTCAGTTTTTCATCAACCAGTACCCCCAAGTCCTTTTCCTCGGAGCTGCTCTCTTTTCCTCGGAGCTGCTCCCAAAGAAAGACATTGAAGTGCTGGAACACGAAGAGCAATGACACTGGTGAAGGATCCAGAGCACAAGCCCTGTGAGGAGCAGCTGAGGGAACTGGGATTGTTTAGTCTGGAGAAGAGGAGGCTCAGGAGGAACCTTATCGCTCTCTGCAACTACCTGCAAGGAGGGTGTAAAGAGGTGTGTGTCAGTCACTTCTCCCAAGTGAGACGTGATAGGACAAGAGGGAATAGCCTCAAGTCGAGAGGTGTGTGTCAGTCACCTCTCCCAAGTGAGAGGTGATAGAACAAGAGGAAATAGCCTCAAGTTGTGCCAGAGGAGGTTTAGATTGGCTATTAGGAAAAATTTCTTCACCAAAAGGTTTGTCAAGCATTAGAACAGGCTGCCCAGGGAAGTGGTTCAGCCACCATTCCTGGAGGTATCCAAAAGTCTCATAGATGTAGCACTTAGGGACATGGTTTAGTGGTAGACTTTACAGTTAGGTTAACAGTTGGGCTTGATGATCTTAAAGGTCTTTTCCAACCTAAATGATTCTACGATTTTATTTTGTGATTCTATATCATGTTTAGTTTCCTATGGCTAAAACAAAATTTCTTCATGACATCAGTAGAGAGATAAATAAGCTAAAATTCTTAAAAATCTTATGCTCAGTGAGCAAAGAAACTCTGATAACCAGATCAACAAAACTGGGACAAGTATATCTAATTTGCTAAGCTGCCAGATGTTTTGTAGTCCTGGCTGTGCAACCTAGCCTATTTATTTTTGGTCACTGCTGCTGCTGAAAGACTAAAGGTAAAGGTCATCACAGAAAGGCTCTGAATTACAGTATACCCACTATTCTCTTTCTGGTGCACTATTCTCTGTATTTTTGGCGTTGAAAAGTAAACGTGTATATACATCAGAGGCCACATGGTTGTTCTTCAGATTGCTCACCAACATGGTTCTGTTTGTAGAGAGTGTATTCTTGTCCATCTAGGGGGTGATAAGACAGCAGAACAGATGTTTTCAGACACCAAAGGCCATGCTAATGATGTAGCATCTGTGCTGACAACCCAGTTGGCTAGAAAAGCACCTAAGGGGTCCCAAGAGAGCTCAGTCAATCATGTAGGCTGTATCCAAAAATCAACCACCATGATGGAGAGAAGAAAATATATAGAACATTGTCATTTGTCTTGTTACCTTTGCCTGCTGACTATCCAGGACCAACAGCTTGAACTGTGTCAAAAGGCCAACATGCACCTTCGTTTTAGCCTACACAATCTCAAACCCCTTATAAACTGCTTTGGGAACCATTTTCTGTCCTGAAGTCTGGTACCAGAGGATGCAGGTGGAACTAACAGTGGAGTCCAATGATGTAAGAATCAACCACAAGAATGACAGGAAGGCACACTGGGACATTTCACAAAGTACTTCTGGATACTGTTCATAGAATCATAGAATGGTTAGGGTTGGAAGGGACCTTAAAGATCATCTAGTTCCATGGGACATTTTACAAAGTACTTCTGGATACTGTTCCATCACCTACTGTCACTCACCTCAAGAATAAAGACATCCAGAACACTGGACAACAGAGGAAAAATTACTTCTGCATGTTTCACGCAAGGCAGAATCATCACAGAGTCGGTAGTTTAAGTAAGTGAGTATACAACAGTAGAGATCTGGGATGGGGAGCCTGTCATCTCACTGAAGAGAACTAAATCACGGGACAGGAAGATCTTAACAGCAGAAGTATACTGAAAGCACTGAAAAGTGTACATTATTTCCCAAATAACATAATAGACCAACTTTGAAGATCTTTATTGAACTGAATTCTCTCACAAAACAAGGGATGAAGCATTCCCAGTTTCATCCCATGCCATGAATGGTGAGGAAAGGTCACCTCAGAGCACTGAGATCCTTGCCACCAGAAGCAGAAGAGCAGGCAGGACAGATGGAAACCCACTGAATAACTGAAAGAACGTGAACTTGCAGGGGTGATGCACATGCTGTCTGTAAGTCACTTGTGTGGACAGTCACATTTCAATAACAGCTGTCTCCAAGGAGCTCTGCTTAGACAGGCCGTAAAGGACAAGCTAACTTAATCATCTGCACACAATACAAGTCACAGTCCTGTTAAGTACTATGGATATTATCAATAGAGATCTACAATAAAATATTGGGGTTTTCTCCAAATATCTGACCTTACCCAAATCAAATTTAGTGCAAGCTATACATGCAGTTATGTTTCAAAAAGCATTATGCAAAAGAGATTTAATTCCAAGCAACTTTGCAATTGCACATTTTAATTCTTATTTAAAGAAAGAGTGATTCTGAAGGGCTTGTTAACATTAAAACATAATGGCTTGAGATTAAAGAGCTTTTATGCAGAATTTGGTACCTCACTGATAAGCAGAAGACTGCATTTTACATATTTATGTAACTAAATAGCTTAATTTTAAAATCAGACTCTTAGGTTCCATGTTGTTTAAAAAGTGACTGACATCTTCCATTGACTTGATGATACCTTTTATTCAGATTTGCCAGCCTGCAAGGTTCAAAATCGTAATTCAAGTAAATATATACAAAAGTGGTGTTTTAAAATAATTATCAAGTGTCACTCATTTAATATATAAGATTTTGGCTTTGACTATGTATTTGTTTCTGTGAACAGAAGCAAGTGCTTCTAATAGATCTTTAATTATAAGTACTAAATATCATCTTCTGCGTTTCTACTTGAAGCGAAGAATATAGCCCTTTTTTTCTGTTTTACAAAGTCCCAGTATCTCAACTTCAACTAAACTAGTAAGTAAACTAGAACCAGGAAATATTCCTTTTCTGTGTCTAGAGGCAGTTAATCCTGAGACAAAAAGGGTTAGAAGATCAAGTTCCAGTGCCCAAAGTTTAGCTGGTAACTTCCTTTCAGTGTAGAGTTTTCATTTCCATTTGTTCTATGCTTAAAGATGAACAGGAATACTACCTTCATTTTAAATGTAAATGTAGGAATTAACATATACTATCAATTACAAGCTTTAGGAGTATTAAGTTTATATAGGAAAACACACATTCAGGTAAAAACTTAGTTTCAAAAGTCAGTTTTTCTCCACCTAGTAACTGGTAACACAGCACATTATATGCAGCACAGAAAAATAATAAAATCTTAGCATTCTTCACTTCCAATACTACAGCATTACTTCAAATTTATAATTTAACCTTCAATTGGTTAGGAAAACTTGGAAGTTTCAGTCATGTCATTATGAGAACACAATAGTATTTGCAACACTTCTTTAAAGTTTGTAATAGAAGTAAACAGTTCACAGACTTAATACTGAGTAGCATAATCCTGTGCATTCAAATCATCTTGCTTTAGTACCATTCAAGGTCGAAGGGGTTTTGCTGGCTTATTTTTTCCTAATATTATAATACTTTTTTAAAAACCTATACATTTGAAGTAATTTTCTAGGGTAAATGGACCCTTGCACAACATCACACAATATCAATTTCAGAAGAATTACCAAAAAAATTACAAGCCAGAAATACATTTCTTGCTCTGTCATCCACACTCCAGCTAGTTTGGAACACCACTAACTGTGTCTGAGCAACACGCTATCAATAAAAGGCTTCAGACTCAACAGCAAGTTCTGTTTTGGAAATCTTGAGGAGAGAAGAAGAAAAAGATTTAGATACTTTCCATACACACTGGAGAATATTTAGTTTGATTTTTGAAAGACACTGAACATCACGGTTATCCTAGGTCGTACAGAACTGGAAGCTTTACTTATACATACAATGTCTGAAGACAAGAAACACAAAAATTGCTTTTCTTTAAGATTTCAAACCTTTCTAGGATTAGGGATTAGCAATATCATATGTGGACATGCATGGCAGAAGAGCTTAAAGACTTGCTTTCAGTCAAATTTATCATACATACATCAACAAAGCTTCATTAAAGGTCCTGAAAAATCCAAGAACTTTCTGACAGCAAATAAGATTTACAGACAGAAAGATAATTTATTCCAGTCTCCTCTGCTCTGAATGATGAAGTGCTGCATCCAGCTGTGGGGTCCCCAACTTAAGAAGGATATAGACCGGTTGGAGCAAGTCCAGAGGAGGCCCCGAAGATGCTCAGAGGGCTGCAGCACCTCTGCTATGGGGACAGACTGAGAGAGTTGGGCTTGTGCAGCCTGGAGAAGAGAAGGCTCCAGGGAGACCTTATTGCAGCCTTCCAGTACCTGAAGGGGCTACAAGGAAGCTGGGGGGGACTTTTTACAAGGGTCTGTAGTGATAGGACAAGGGGTAACGGGTTTAAATTGAAAGCAGTGAGGTTTAGATTGGAGATCAGGAAGAAATTCTTCCCAGAGAGGGTGGTGAGGCACGGGAAGAGGTTGCCCAGAGAAGCTGTGGATTCCCCATCCCTGGATGTCTTCAAGGCCAGGCTAGATGAGGCTTGGAGCAACCTGGTCTAGTGGAAGGTGTCCCTGCCCATGGCAGGGGGGTTGGAACTAGATGGTCTTTAAGGTCCTTTCCAACCCAAACCATTCTGTCATTCTATGATCAATTCCTCTCTTTCCTCCACTACTGATCTGAGCCACTAAACAAAGGGAATTCACTGGCAGGCGAAGACCTAAAGCTTGCCAAAGTTCTTTGCTGCAGGCATCACCAAGGAGAGACATTTGGCCACAACAAAAGGAGAAAAGAAACTACACCATTTTACTCCCATCCTCTTTATCATAAATAACGGACTAACTTGAGGGGGAAGGAATGCACTTTTTTCCTAGTTTACTGTGAACCAAAACCTTTTTTTAAAAAAACTTCTCAACACTAGTTCAATCTCATTAATCAACAAACTTGTTGGAAATATTTTTTCCTAAGAAAAACAATACAAACATAATCATTGTCACTTCTTGCTTTTCCAGGTGATTTTGTAAATGCTGCATGGTCATCCCCCACAAAAGGGTCCTCACAGACACCATTACCATTTCTGAAAATCATCCGCAGACACATTCATTCCAGTGCCATCCAGTGACAAGTTCAATAAATCCCACTGAAATTTATGGCTGAATTAAATTTTTTTTCTGAAAGCAACCACAGAAGCTTACAGAAACTTGAGCCTGCTGTCCTAATTAAACACTGGTTAATTCAGTTCCATCACATTCAGCTCCTAAGGTCATTGTGTCAAACAGAGACAAGGATCATGCCAACCCCCTTAGATGAATTCTGTACCCATGCTATGAACGTTTAATCAGCAAACACACTGCATTAGAAAAGCCACCGTAGATCCCAGTCTGAACTACTATACGCTTTTCCGAATTGACTTCTCAACCCCATCTCCTCTCAATCTCTTTGTTAACAGCACTTATGAAGACTACTAGTACCTTCAAATCATAGTATTACTTGATTACCAAAAAAAAAAAATCATACCTTGATCAGAAAGAAAATCCAGCATGGTCTGGAGAAGGAAAGACAGATGCCTGACGCAAAGAGCGGGATTGCCCATTCTTCTGGAAGCATATACTAGTTCATGAAGCAAGCGCATCTGTACTGCAGCCCATCCTCTATGAGTTCCTACGAAGTTAAGCAGTTACTTAATACTTTTGAAAGACACAAGTCATGACAAACCACTTGGGTTTGGTTTTCTTTATATACTGAGCAGTAATTAATTACATTTACAAAAATCACCCAACAGAACCAATACTTACAAAATCCAAACCTTGTACTGAAAACAGAAAAAATAGTATCTTTGCATTTACTTGAATATTTAAATGTGAAAGCAATCCTTGTTTTATGTTTGCCTTTAGACTAATAAGTTTATCATTAGAATTCAGAAAATGAAGTTAACACTTCCCATGAAGCAAAAACAAAGCAACACAGAAAAATTTTAACTTTTTCAATTTTGAAATTCTCTAAACAAGAAATGCACATGAGATTCATATACAGAAACTTCCTTTTTATCCAAATGAAGTACTTCTTCACTCTGTTTAAAGATCAAAATATGTTTTCTCTCAATGCTTTTCTGGCCATAGTAAGTCATAGAATCACAGAACGG
>NW_010246841.1:0-4237 GCF_000690775.1 Eurypyga helias
ATTATTAAACTGTTCTTATGTCAACGCAAGGGTTCTCTTATCTCTTTCCTTTGATTCTCTCCCCTATCTCACTAAGGAAGATGGGTGAGTGCCTGTGTGCTGCTTAGTTGCTGACTGGAGTTAAATCAAGGAACACTGCTAGAACTCACATAAAACAAACAAATACTTCACATAAAAGTGTAGACAGCTACATATTCCCCCTACTCTTGGGCTAAGGCAGAGGATGACTCTCTCACACATCATAGTCTTCAAGTTCACAAGCATATGCATGTTTGTGGATCCTCTGAGTACCAGCACAGCCCCTCTGCCTGCCCAGCACCCCTGCTTGGATCCTGGCCCCCTTACCCACCCCATGGGTACCTGACTTACCAGCTGATCCAGCTGGGTGCTTGCTGCACACCCACAACACTCACAGACTCATCCCACATGTACCCCACACTCATGGGTCCCCCTGAACACCAGCATGGACCATCCACCTGCCTGATACCCCTAGCCTGATATAAGGAACTTGGAAATTCTTAAGATTTTTAACCCTTCCAGATGCATGTTTTCCTCCTTTTCAGTGGATAGTCCTACTTGTCATTTCTACTGAATTACACAGACACATCCATGGACATCAACTTAAATTCTCTAGAGGAAAATATAAACACATTGAGACCTCTTCAGATACTGACCCTTGTATGTCTCCCACATAGACTTAGGCTCTGATCCCTCCAGACATTTTCATACAGACCTGTGAGCTCTGTCACCCATTGTTTCTCTGTATTCTAGCAGCTAGGTGTTGCAACACTCATGTGTGGGATAAGTGTGAAACTACACAGAAAATGGTGAAGAAAAGACTTAAGAAGAGGATAGAGTGCATTAATCAGACACAGGTTTAAGTCAGACAAGAGTGCTGGCCAGTGCCTAGTTACATACTACCAAAATTCTTATGCTTCCTCCTTTCCCCGGCCTCCTCCCTACTTTTCCCTCATTGATGCTTTCCTTTCCTCACCTATGACACTTCCACTATAAACTACTTAATGATTTTACATAATCCTCCAGATCTCCCTGAAATATCCATAATGGTCATGTTAATCTTCTTTCTTTCTTCTTATCAGATACAAATCCTGGGTTGTCCCTCTTCAAAGTTGTACAGTAATTTCTTAATAATGCATCAATTATTCTTGAGGAGTTTTTGTATCTTTTCTGTTTCCCTTTTTTGTTTACTTATCAGGTTTGTGTCTCTTTGTGTTTTGCTTATCATTTTCTTTGTTATAATACCCTTTGATCTGAAAAGCTTCTTCATCTGATGACCTTAATGAACCAGATGGTTTCATATTCCACATGCCACTCACAGCCATGACCTCTCTTCTCTTTAGCTTAGCCTTCAAGAGAGTGAGTATATGTGAGAAGAAAGGATATGAAGATGACATGCAGGGAGGGAAACTAAAAAAAACCACACCCAACCACAAACCCAGAAGAAAAACCAAAACACCTGTAAGAGAATTTAAAGGAAAAGGAATTGTTGGAAAAAGCTCAGGAAATAAGATGAAAAAAATAAAAGGAAAGAGGTTCTGTGTTTAGTAAACAAAGAGGTAATGGGGATTGAGGACAGGTGAAAGAGAGACTGGGAAGAGAGATGCTGCTGAACAGGAAATGTAAATGGCGGGGAAAAAGGGGGTGTAACACTAGAATTAGAGAAGACACAGGCATTTCTAGATGAAGGAACAAAAATAAAACATGAAAATATTTTACCATTTCTGTAAAATCTATACCTCATATTTTAACTCTTCAAGTAAAAATTAAACTTTTTCTGTGTCCAACATATCCCTTGACTTGCCTTACTGTCAAACTGGTGAAAATATAACAGTGACTTGTATAAGGACATATTCAAAATCTTCCACACTCTCAACTTTCTTGTTTTAGCTCATGTTCTAAGGCAATCTGGGGGAGAACAAAGGGACATAAATTCTTCACTGTGAGTGTGGTGAAGCACTGGAACAGGTTGTCCAGAGAAGCTGTGGATGCCCCTTCCCTGGAAGTATTCAAGGCCAGGCTGGATGAGGCTTTGAGCAACCTGGTCTAGTGGAAGGTGTCCCTGCCTATGGCAAGGGCATGGAACCAGATGATCTTTGAGATTCCTTCCAACCCAAACCATTCTGTGATTCTATGATAACAGATACTCCATATGACAAAGTCTTGTGAAAAGAGGATTATACTCTCTCATTCTACAACTCCACTGTGGATGGGTCTTATTGCATTTGAAATATTAATTTATGTTTTTAGAAAAAAAGAATGTATGAAAGTAAGAATGTGTAAATATTGGAAAAAGTTATGTATGTAATATAGAATCATGATGTCTGGAATATTTAAAGAATGAATGAGACAAACACCTTTGAAGAATGGATTAGATGCAGCTGATCTTACTTAGAGGCAAGTGGATGTCCACTTGACATCCTCTTTCTCTGTGACTCTAAAGTATAAAATGAACCACATTAGTTACAATAGAGAATGAGCATCATCCAATCCTAGTGAGAATTCATAGTGGGTTATTTGTCTAGCTGCTGATTACTGTAATGGAGAGGAATGAAAAAAAAAGGTAGTGTTACTCTTCTTTTCCATCAACTATTGCATATACTAGGTTGGATTTCAGATTTAAAACAAAAGGACACAATTAGGACACAAACCTATAATGTCTTACCCTTGTACACTTCCACATCGTTGACGTTACTGAAGTTGCTCTTGTGATCCTTTAAGAAACAATGAGTGTTTTGCATAATTGGAAAATAAAAATTATGTTTTTACAAGAACAGTTTTATCCTTTCATTGATCTTTTAGGAACTACTTGCTACTAGACTTGCAACTACTAAAACATAAAGTGGGTAAGGGCAAGAAATTAAAAATAATTAAGATAGCAATTACTGCCTCCTGTAAACAGGACAGTTTTGCCTCTGCTTCAAAGCCTTTTTCTCCTTTTCCTTTTTTATTGTTTCAGTTATCACAATACTTTTATGCAGTACTAATCACTGTTAAAGGAGGAAATAACTATAGGAAGTAAAGACGATCTCTTCCATCTTAATGGAAGTAATCATTCTCATTTTCTATAATCTTCAGGACTAAAAGTTAGCAAGCAATGGTTTTTGTTGTGTTAACTATCTTGAAAAGATAGCAATAAGTAGCTATAACCTTTCCATAAATTAATGAGGGCACCTGTTTCCTCCAAAATGTAATCTTCTGGGGTTTTCATGTTTAATTTTTCCACAAAAAAGGTTTGAGGACTTATCTTGTCATTAAAAACCAACCAACCAAACAAACAAACACACACACAAAACAAGCAAACAAACAAACAAATACACCAAAAAAACCCCACAACAACTCAAATTAGTTTTCTGAAGTGCTCTGTGCTTCCTTGGAATCTTTCTCTGACCATGTGCCTTCAGTTTTAAGAAAATATAAACACCCAAACCGGAGCTGACAATTTCTAAATTTACAGGAAATCTACCACTAGCAAATATGTGTTGAACTCTAAAGACATTTCTAAATAAAACTTCTGAATTTTTCCTTCAGGTGTCAAAATGGTAGTGTAATGTAACAATGCAGGGGCGAGGGGCAAGGAGGAAGCCCAAATAAATACAACAACAAAACAAAACAAAATACAAACACTTCATTTCAAAACGGAAAAATATACCCTTGTGACTCAAATACATTTTCAAATGAAGGAACTGCTTTTCTTTGTAAAACATACTGATACCATATGATCAAAAGTGTACTTTTCTTGTTTATTTCCACTAAAAATTGATACATACTGCATTTGTCAGAGGGATTTATAGGAGAAGTGAATATTAGAGCCAGAGATTAGTGATTAGCCTTGCAGAGCTTTTCAGTACACTTCTAAAATCAGTTACTTTTCTCAGTATGGGGATGCTGATGTTATTCTCATTTCCTGGGAGTTTTCATACATTTCACAATTTAATACAACAGCAAAATTTGAGCCTGGGAGTTCTACCTACTGCACTGTGAACTATGCCAGAAATGCCATAAAATCACAGAGTAGTATAGGTTGGAAAGGGTTTATAGAAATAATTTATTTAAAACATGTCTGGTTAGAAAAAATTTTAAGGATCTTGTCCAGACTTTGAAATCTCTCCATGTACAGAAATATCACAATCTCTCTAGGCAAGCTATTATTTTTTTAATTTTAAATATTTTTAAAATAAATAATGAAATTATAGTTATTATAAATTACAATATTTTT
>NW_010246842.1:0-3298 GCF_000690775.1 Eurypyga helias
GGCGCGCCGCCTCCTCCGCGCTCCCTCGGGGACTGGAGCCGCCTGAAGTGGGAGAGTCCAAACGGGCACCACGGAGGAGGGGGCGCACAGAGCCGCGGAGTCCAAACCATCACGGCGGGGGAGACGGGAGCGCGGAGCTCCCCCCCGCGGCCCGCAAGAGAAGGGACGGGCAGAGCCGCCGGCACCACTCAGAAGTCGGAGGTGCCCCACAGGAAATGGGAGTAAGTGAAAGCATCTTCATCTCTTAAAACCTACTGTAGTGTTTTAGCCAAAACCAAGCTCTTTAATAATAACGTAAGAGCTTTCAAAGACTCTTTTAGCACAGTCCACGTCCCATTTATATTTCAGTAGAAAACCTTTGGTGGAGCTGAAAGTGCTAAATGGTTTATTAAACAACAGCCAAACCCCCCCACACACACCCCTAACCTGTAACTCTTGCTATTCAGTTATTCACGCTGCGCTTGGGGTAGACTGCTACCCCAACGGCTTCAGCTCCAGCAGATGCCGACGGGCTGGTTGCCTGAAGCGCTACATGCCATCTTCTCCCAGCAG
Organism: Eurypyga helias; assembly: GCF_000690775.1. NCBI lineage: Eukaryota > Metazoa > Chordata > Aves > Eurypygiformes > Eurypygidae > Eurypyga > Eurypyga helias. Next base: position 553 of record NW_010246842.1, read on the forward strand.
AAGCTGCAAATATTAAACCCGAGATACCACATCTATACATACTTAATAGAATATTTACGACTCTCTAGGTGCACTGTTTCCTTAAGACCCATGAACAGCAATTGCTTATTTATCAAAACCAAACGGCTAGAAATTAAAGTACGCTTTGATAATTAATTTCCTAGACCAAGGAGGAACAAACACAATTATAATACACAAAATTATCACTGTAATAATGTAAGATATAGCAGGCTTCAGTTATCATAAACCATTAGTGGCAAAGTGGATTCTAGATATAAACTAAGATATGAATGGAGCTACGTAGTGTGCAACAGGAGTGGCTGTACAGGAAGGCACTTGCTGTCTCTATTTGCTTCAGGTATTTTACCATTGTGCCACGCCAGGCTCATGAACTTTTCCAGTAGCTAGCTCCCGAGTTCTGTAAAAGTTTACTCTCCAAAGTAAGACATGACTAAAACTTTGCTTCATCAGGCTAAACTCAGAGCAATGATTCTGCAATGGTATTGCATTTGCTGTTTCCATTTCAGAGCTGAAACAGAGCCTGGCCAAAAGCTTTTATGACTTGGTTTAAGAAAAGATAAAATCTCATGGGTTCTTACAAGTCTTCCCTTGTTATTTTTATACTTGTTTAAAAAGGCAGAACAAAATTTCAGCTGTTATTATCATGCATTCCCTTTGTAGTTTTTGCTGACCTCTACTTGTAAGTTTTCATGAGAATAAAAAGTATAGATATACACAAGTAAAATAAGAAGAATAACTCATTCTCTGCTCATTTTGTTAAACAAACAACAACCAATGACTTAATTTCACTTGATGCTTAACAGAAATAATCTTTTGGCAAAGGAAAGTTTAGAGAATAGAAACACAACCTTTGCAGAGAAAGCGCTCGCTGAAAAAAAGAGAGGATTCTCACCTACTGGAGACGTTTGTAATTACCAGGAATTAGCTCAGGAATATTTTCACCCAGCCATTTCAAACACATTCTATTTTTGGTAAAATGTAATTATATTCCTCGGTTGAGAAAGGACACCAATTGTTTAAGAAAAACAATAAGAATATTTCTGCGTGTTTTTTTAAGTATTGTAACATTTAAAACAACTTAGACTGTCCACTTTCTCCTTCAAGAAGTATATCAGTGTAGGAGAAAACACAAACTGCAAAGTTGCAAATCTATTAACTGAGTATGCTTTGCCACAAATTGCAAGTCTTGTGAAATAGTAGGGCTCTGCATAGGGAACTTGCCCTTACAAAGGTCTATGAACTCTGTCTTATTTTGCAGAAAGACAGCAATCCAGTCACACAAATACTCATCAGGGTTTGAACAAAAGTGCTGTCGAAAAAAGCATCCCTTATGATGTCATTGCTGGAATAAAAACTAGTATAGGCCTATGAGGGTGTGCTGGTTTTGGTTGGGATAGAGTTAATTTTCTTCACAGCAGCTAGTCTGGGGCTGTGTTTTGGATTGGTGCTGAGAAGAGTGTTGATAACACAGGGATGTTTTAGTAACTGCTGAGAAGTGCTGACACAGAGTGAAGGCCTTTTCTGCTCCTCCCCCCATCAGCAAGGAGGCTGGGGGTGCACAAGAAGCTGGGAGGGGACACAGCCGGGACAGCTGACCCCAACTGACCAAAGGGATACTCCATACCATATGATGTCATGCTCAGCATATGAAGCTGGGGATGAAGGAGAAAGGGGGGAATGTTTGCAGCTGAGTCATTTATCTTCCCAAGTAACTATTGCATGTGATGGAGCCCTGCTTTCCTGGAGATGGCCGAACGCCTGCCTGCCAAGGGGAATTAGTGAAGGAATTCCTTGTTTTGCTTTGCTTGCACGCATGGCTTTTGCTTTACATATTAAACTGTCTTTATCTCAACCCATGAGTTTCCTCACTTTTACCCTTCAGATTCTCTCACCCATCCCACCGGGTGGAGAAGGGGGGGGAAGCAAGGAAGCGGCTGTGTGGTGCTCACTTGCCAGCTGGGGTTAAACCACAACAGCGGGACAGCTGGATTCAGAAGAGCCAAAACTGTTCAGCATTTAAGCCTATCCTGCTTTCTTCCACCCGCTATCTTTCTCCTACAGCTGCTATCTCTACTGTCCTATCCCGCCTCTCCCAGCAGGATGCTTTCTATCAGGTAGCAGCAAATGTTGTGTTGGCTGGTGGCTAGCCAACTTCCATCATCTTCAGTAGGGAGTGACTCTGCAGACTGTTCATATCCACTGAGTAACACCAAAGAACTGGATAAACATCCTCTGCTCATCTCACCTTCCCTACTCCACCCCCCACCTTGAGATTTCAGTTTAAAGCTGTACTTAATTTGTATCTGCAAATTAGATCCGGTCTAATAAACACATTTATTTAAAACAAATGAAATGTCATACTTATTTTTAAAATACTTTTTCTTATTTTTCAAACAGCCACAGAAAATATAAAACATTTCAAAAAGTCACCCTCATATTAACAGAAAAACAACTAAGAACTGGTTACGTGATGACTACGTTCTACTAAAAGGACAAAGCAGTGAAAATGACAGATATACCAATTTATCTAATTTCATTAGAAATTAAGAAACATTGTATGTAAAATTAGTTATATAATAGCGTAATACTGTATTAATGGTATGCATGTTACATTAAACTTGTTTATATACACCATATACCTATATAATCACAATATAAAATAGACGTTATATATAGATAGTAAATACAATACATTTATAAATAATTTATTTTATATATTTTTATA
>NW_010246843.1:0-379 GCF_000690775.1 Eurypyga helias
GTTCCATCTCTTCCAAACGTGGCATAAGTAGGCCGACACACAGAAGCAGAATATAGTGCATCTCAGGCACCAGTTTACATAAAAAAAACAGGGGAGATCCTACTCCAGACACTAGGCTTTTGAAGTGATTCACGGTCATGTCAAACTTCGGAGTTGAGTGCACCACTGATGTGAACAGTTGGTTGGATCTGCTGTGCTCATATGACATGACATGACAGCATGTACTGCACAAACAGACAGGACAAGGGGCAATGGGTTTAAATTGAAAGCACGGAGATTTATATTGGATACCAGGAAGAAGTTCTTCACAGAGAGCGTGGTGAGGCACTGGAACAGGTTGCCCAGAGAAGCTGTGGATGCCCCATCCCTGGATGTCTTC
>NW_010246843.1:564-1490 GCF_000690775.1 Eurypyga helias
GAACAGTGCCATCTTACTGGTTTACTAACTGGTGATGATCACAAGACTCCTTCGCACTGATGGATGACTTGCCCCTCTCTATGCCCTTAACACTTGATTGACCGTCCCTAGTACCGTATTCTCAAACGGCCAAGCATGGTGCCCCAGCCTCACGGCCGTTAACTGCTCAACATGATCTGTCGAGCCAAGGCACCTCATCTTGAGAGCCAGGTGCTCTGCCAGCATCCATCCACCCCTCCTCCCAAGGGTTTTAGACCTAGCCACAGGGGTGGATGCAGAGCACTCTCCACCCAGGCCTCGATTCCAGGTAATTAGGAGCTCAGTGCTGCCTGCAGAATAAGCTGAACAAGTTAGCATTCAGAGAGAGCTGTAAGAGGATAAGGCTGAAGGAGGAAGTTTCCAGAGCTGAGCAGTTACACTACAGGTTTTTGGTACCACCTGGCCAGAGAAAACAGCTGGTTCAGGAAGTCAGCAAGCAAGATTATTAACCAGGTCACCTTGAAAGACACGGGTGAAGAGTTCAGGGAGGCGATTAGGTGCGCATGCCTTTTGCGGAGGGGTTGGAGCGCGAGGTTAGCCTGGAGCCAGGAAGGCCACGGGGGGTGAAGGTAATTACCCTTTCACCACTTGCGATGTAGGAGAAGGCGATCTAGAAACAGCAATGTGACACCATACCCTACAGGATATAGGAGGCAGGTATATGGTTATGCAACGTTCTGAAGAAGAAGTAAGACGCTGTTTGGTGGTGATTTCACAAGGAGGATGTCTTCAGAAAAGGTAGGCAGGCTGAATCACAGATGAGTTGAATGGGTGCTTTTCTGCAGGCTGAAAAATAGCCATGAGCAATTTAGAAGCCTCAGACCGACCAAGCCAACTGATTTATTGACCTTCTGTCTTAACGGTGGCGTTTAAAAAAAAAAAAAAAA
>NW_010246844.1:0-5307 GCF_000690775.1 Eurypyga helias
GGAGCAGCTGAGGGAGCTGGGAGTGATCAGACTGGAGGAGGCTGAAGGGAGACCGTATTGTTCTCTACAACTACCTGTAAGGAAGTTGCAGAGAGTTGGGGGTTGGTCTCTCTTCTCCCCAGTGACAAGTGATAGGACAAGAGGAAATGGCCTCAAGGTTGGCCAGGGGAGGGTTAGGTTGGAGCTGAGGGAGCTGGGAGTGATCAGACTGGAGGAGGCTGAAGGGAGACCGTATTGTTCTCTACAACTACCTGTAAGGAAGTTGCAGAGAGTTGGGGGTTGGTCTCTCTTCTCCCCAGTGACAAGTGATAGGACAAGAGGAAATGGCCTCAAGGTTGGCCAGGGGAGGTTTAGATTGGATATTAGGAAAAATTTCTTCACTGAAAGTGTTTTCAAGCATTGGAACAGGCTGCCCAGGCAGTTGTTTGAGTCACCAATGCTGGAGTTATTTAAGAGAGGTATGGACAATATGCTGAAGGACATGGCTTGGTGGTGGTGTTAGCAGTGTTAGGCTTACAGTTGGGCTTGATATTAAAGGTATTTTCCAACCTAAGTGATTCTACGGTTCTATGATTTGGTCCATAACATAGTTTTGATACTTCCCCCCCCTGGATTATTGGTGGTGTCCTCCTAGTTCTGAACTGACTGGTGGTGTTGAAATGACTAGCTGGAGAAGCTCGTAGGAGGTAAACAGAAGATGTAACAAGTATCCCAGTACTTTCTGAAGTATAGAAAACCTATTTTTTTTTTTTTTGTGAGATACTTCTTTTGGCTTACAAGAGTAATTTTCAAAGCTTAGCATTACAGCCTTTTTTTCATATCCTGAAATGTACATGTAGCGAAAACATTCAAGCATATAAATGGAATTAAGGCATTTGGTACATTATGAGATCTTGACCAAAGGTACTCCCAAGGGTGATAAAGTGCTTTGGAGTCATATTGGGTTTAGCGTGACTGGCTCCCAGGGCTACCTTTGAAGGATATAGTGACTGCTGTGGAGATTCAATGGACCTGTAAATGTACTATCCTTTTGATGAACTGTGGATTTCTGACAACTCAAACAGATCCTTTTTAGGCTACTTTCCACACTACTTTCTACAAAGAGGAAAATGCTCACTAATATAATTTAACTCTCTATAGGATAATATAAGGCAGGAATCCTAGGTCTGGCTCTCATGAAATTCCAAAGAAATAATACAAGACAACACTGAGGTATATTCTGGTTATCTTCATGTATAGTGGTAAGATTTTTTTTTAATTTTCTCTTTACCTTCCTGGAAATATTTGCTTTGCTCAGATGGGGAAAGCACTGAGGTTGGTCAGAGAGGTAAAGCAATTTAGTGAGTTCATGGAAGGTGAAAGAGCTAAAATTGCAGGCGCTTGACTTAGTGCACTGCCTGCAGTCCCTGAAGTTCCCAAACCTGCACTCAGCATGGGGGTTTGTGATATTTTAATGGCTCCTTTCCTCTCAGCATGTGGAAATGTGTTTGTACATCAGGCAGCTCAGAAAAGGGATTTGGCTTTTCAGCAGTCAGCACACTCCATCTCTGAGTAAAAGATAATGTTTCAAGAGCTGGGAATGAGTAGACACGGCAAAGAAGTCAATCCAGTAGTTAAATGAAGTCGATGTTAGTCTCTGTTAGCAGAGAGTTCTAGCTTTCTCCTGATCAATGAAAGCAGAGAATCCTTTTCAAGTGAATCTCCAGGTTTCCACCTCATCTGGCTGTTTCCCTCTATAGTCTGCCTTCCAATTGTGGTTTGATTGGTTTGGTTGTTGTTGTTTTTTTTTTTAAGTGAAGTGTTGATGGAAATAAGATTTTAGTGACACTAGAATCCCCACCACAGCAAGGAAATGGGAAGAATGAGAAAAATCTATAAAAAGGGAAAAAAAAAACCAACCATATCCTTCTCCCTACCATCTACACAACTGTTTCTTAGAATTCTTTATTTCTTGCAAGACTGTGCAACTCCTACTGCATTGGCAAATTCTTGTTCACCTGCAGGTCCTCAAAATAGTAGCTTGTTGAAAAACGACACATGAAATAACATATGCCTTCTATGGGCTTGAAACTATATTTAGCTCTATCAATACAAGTCAAAGCTCGCAATCACATTGCTTAATGCAGAAGTTGTGATGTCGTCAACGTTCTATCACCACCTTAGAGGAACTTTCACAGTAACATCATCGGATGTAGTTTTCCCTTCTGAATACTGATGTGCACTCTATGAAACAATTCTCTCTCACACACAACTTTTCCTTGCAGAAAGCTTTGCTAAGAGTTAAGAAATGTTACTTGCAAGAAGTGTCTCAGAACAATGCACCACAGAGATCCAAGGCAGCAAAAAATCATTGTGCTTATTACCACCTAGTAATTGCATGTCTCTGAGCATCACACTTGTCTTTTGTAGCAGACACACCTAAGATCACTATTCACTTACCTGATAAACTTTTTATTGGCAGAAATTATCTGGCAGAAAATGCGTAGCAGAAAATTCCAAACCAGAATAGCAGTAAGCACTTTGTATTTTTCAGATACTGCACACAGACACAATTTGTATGCTGAAGTATTGGGCTTGATACAACATTTTGCTGGTTTTGTTTTTCACCACCTATTATCTGAAGGAGAGACAGAGAGAGCAGTGCAAATGGAGTCCCAGAGAGGATGCAGAGTGTGCTGTCTGCATGTAGAGGAGACACAGGGGGACTACTGCAACTAATGCTTGGCTTTCAGGAAGGAAATGAAACGAACAACCCTGCCATGGCAGTGTCCTATCCATTTCCTTACTGAAATAACAATCCTCTGCAGACATAAAACATGACTTTTGTATATGCTTACCACAAAGTTTCCATATTTCAAGAAAAAGCTCTAGAGCTTTTTCCCTTCTCACATTGCTCTTGTAATGGTGCACGTTCTGCTGGCCCATGAGGGTCTGCTATGACACTGCCACAAGGTTCACGGACAAGATAACCTGTGGATTCGTTTCAATCTTTTGCACAGTTTCCTGGGATTGTGGTAATCAGGTGGCCCCAGTTGTCAGTTCTATTTATGTGCTCCTAAGGGGGCTGCTTCTATAAAACCTTATGTGCAGTTTCTGTTGTACTTCATGCAAGCAGTCTCTATCTTTCTGGGATATATTAATCACCTTTGGTCTGGATCATGCCTTTCCCAAGACACATGCCTTCTTGCAGGTGCAAGTCTCAAGTAAGCATAATTTGCATGCCTGTAAGCTGCTGATGTAGTGGTAGAACTTACTTGAAAGTCTGACCTGTATCGGGGTTCACTGAGCTATACCGCTGGGCCAGGCAGCCGCCTGCTTTGCTTGTACTGTCTCTCATAAACTCTGAGATCATGCCAGCAAAACTGTTATAGACATGGGTTTAGCAACCAGCCTCAAACATTTGGATAGTTGTGAAATATGAAGGGAAAAAAAAAAAAAAAAAGAGGGAAAGAAAGAAAGGAGATAAGTATGCCTATTTAAAAATAAAAGGAAAAGAGCAGAACCCTAAGTGCTGAGACTTTCATCTGGCGTATGTCATCCAGACTAAATTGTGGCCCTAATGTATGAGAGAAAAATAGAAAATTGCCACATACACATATTCACATAATAAGCAAATGTTAATTGATGTGCTTTGTTTGTGATAGCTCCTGGGAGATTTGCAATGAGCAAGGCTTTTCTGTATGGGCAATTCTGCAGCATATGCTAGCACATCTAGGAAGAGTCATCATGTCTAAGTACTTTCTACCATCTGCTAGGAAAATTGAAATATTGCAAGATTTTTCGCTCTTTACCCCAGTGCATTTATGTATGTAACTGTGATTTCAGTTCTGTCTTTTTTGACCCATGAGGCTAAATGTTATGCTTTGTGGAGTTCTCTACTGCAAGGCTTTTACAGAGAAAAATACATAAATGCATGCACTGTTATACACTAGTATGCATGTATATGCACTAATACATAGAAAATTTGCTGCATGGTTTCCTGTGGGTAAACTGCACTGGTGAAAGTATGCAAAAGGAACATAAAACAGAACAATTTTTCTGACAAATTCAACTTCCCAATTCTTTGTTTTACATTCATATTCACACTCTGTGGTTCAAGGACAGTAATTATTCAAGGACAGTAATTATTTTTTACTGACATGGATTCATCAATCACCTTTGCTTTTAGGCTCCCTACCTTCCCCCCAACACCTGAAAACAGACACTTCAGTTCTCAGCAGGGTCTGTCTTGTTGATTTTGTGGTCTAAAATGCATTCTTGACCCCAAGTATTGATTCAAGTATCCCATAGCTGCACGTTGTTACCCCTGGCGACAATGGCTCATCCATTAACTGGGGATGATGGAAACCAATGGTATTCTGGGCTTGACCTGTTCTTCCAAAGATTTCAGGCAGAAGATGTTGATGACTGCTGGTGGATCTGCAAAATTGCACACTGTCCTAATGGAAGAGTTTCTAGGTTGAAAACAAGTAACTACAAAAACTCTGCACATTAGGATCATGGACAGAGATTTCCTTCTGACCTAATTTACTTATCCTTTGACCATCATAATATGCTGTGCTAATATGCGTTAAGGAGACTTGGCTAGGGCTCCCGTCTCAAAAAGTCTGTGTCATGGAAAATTTCACAGAGAGACACACGATCTCAGGCAAGGTGGAGCTCAGTATGCTGCCTAAACCAAACGTAAGGGACTTTCTTATCATGTAGAATATATCAAGATGCACTATCTTGTCATGTGGAAATCCATCTTTGTGGAAATGCTGGATCTTTGCTCAGGGAGTCCAGGAAGACACTAAGCTCCTCTATTCAGTTTCAATGCATGATTTAGACATTTCAATGCTTAATCCTGAAGCTCTTATTTTAACATATCTACCCCCAAGAATGGAGTCTAAAATTCACAGTTGGGTACCCAGGACCGTACAGAACATCCACAGGAAAAAAAAAAATAAAAAAACTCTGTACACTGAAGCAGAAGACGACTTCATTGTTTCCTTTCTCTAAGTGAAAGGGGGTGCGTGCAAACCCACCTCTCTCTAAACTTTAGGAGACTGGCCCAGGGCTACATCTACCTAAGCAGAAGTCATCCAGTGGGTATAAGCTTACTTTAGGTGTCTGCCATGGAAAGTGATGATGCCACCCAGCTTTCATTTAATGACCTCATGCCTGCAGTAGCCAGCCAGAATGAGAGAGCAACATGTTCTTCGCCCTTTTCAACCAGAAGGGAGCAAACCCGACATCTTTTCCCACTAATCATGATATTGCTAATTCTTGGTTTCACATATTTCACAGAATGGTAGGAGTTGGAAG
>NW_010246845.1:0-14229 GCF_000690775.1 Eurypyga helias
ACCTGGCCAGGTGGGAGCAGGGGCTGCACCGACAGCACCCCACGCGCCGTGAAGGTGTGGGACGAGGTGTCCCCTTCCCAGGCCAGCTCGGAGCAGCAGGGCCTGGGCAGGCAGGTTCAAGCCTTGCCTGGTGTACCCACTGTGTTTTTAATGGAGTGCTTGGTTCCGGCAACAAGGATATTGCAGCCAGAGGCGGGAAGGGGGTATCCCTCACTGCCACGCCACTGTCAAACCCATCAAAACAAGGAGGGTGGATGTTCTCCTGTGGTACCACTTAGATCTCGGGCTCCCAAGCATCAATGAATTTCCTGGTCGGTGCTTTTGGTTTATTTTGTGCTTCCTGTTGTACTGCATGGGTGTGATAAAGATTTTCGAGAATCTCTGCTCCCCGGATTTGCCTGTTCTCTCCTCTTTTCCAGGGTGGGAAGGGAAACACGCTTAGCTGGGTGGTGAGGTGCACATCCTTACTGTTGCGCTCACACTGGAAAACAGCTGTATATTCAACTCCCTGGTGCCATGACCAGTTCCCATGGTGTGAATCACAGCTGGGAACCGTAGACCTAGAGGTGGCCCCATGGTCATTTCTGGGATGGCTGGGAAGAAAGCCTAGCTGCAGGGCCTTACAGCACCAGTACAGGAACCATTGCATCCCCACTCGAGCTGGCCCCAAAGACCTGTTGTGCTGGTTTCAGTCAGGACAGAGTTAATTTTCTTCACAGTAGTTGGTATGAGGCCTTGAGAAGAGTACTGAAAAAAACCTAAAACCTAAAAAAACCCTGATGGGTTTTAATTGGTGCTAAGGATGCCTGCACCAGATTCAAGGTCTTTCTCCACTTCTGATCCTGCAGCTGCATTCCCAGCTCTCGCTGTCTCAGTACAGGCAGTGCAGGGGACACACAGTTCAGACACCTGACCCAAACTGGCCAAGGGAGTATTTCATCCCATAGTACGGCATGCTCGGTACATAAGCTGGGGCTGGGCTGGGGGACCATAGTTTGTTGTTCAGTAGTTAGATACTTAGATGATAGTTTGGTTGGCTTTCTTGGCCGCTCTCTCATTTATGGGGCTCACTCAGACTCTGCTGCAGTCGCTCTCAGGCTCCGGCTCTCAGGCTCTCTGGCTCTGGCTCTCACTACTCAAGACCCGTCTGTGCACCGGTCGGTGGGTAGTGAGCAATTATATAATTTAGTATATTTTCGATTATTGTCTTTACTTTGTAGTATTGTCAGCATTATTAATATCACCAGTTTATTTTAAATTATTCTTACCTCAATTCATGAGTTTCCTTGTCTTCTCCTCTGATCCTCTGCTGCAGGAAGGGGGGAGGTGAGTGAGTGGCTGTGTGGTATTTGATTGCTGGTTGGGGTTAAACCACGACGCCTGTGTTCTGAAAGTAGGTCTGAAGAAAGATTTCTAAACAGTGTGAAGGATACTGGCATTCTTAAATTTGGGAGTAGGGTTATCCTCCTATGGTTTTGCAAGCACTAGCAAAACAAGACTAATACTGGATTTGATCAGTCTTGGGAAATATCATCAGGTGAAGATTTTTTTAGAGCTGTCTGACCAAGAACAACCCTGAAGCACGTCCTTAAGACGGACTGAGCATCCTGTGTACATTACAGTTTGGTTTGGTTTGCAGGGGTTAGATGGGGTTATCAGCAGAGCAGTTTCCTTAGCAGATAGCTGCTGGCAAGTGTCTCTGCATCTTTCCTGCGCTGACTCTCAGGCTGGGCAAGGCAGGAGAAGTGAGAGAGAGAAGAAGTGGGGCTAAACAGGCAACCATGTCTCAGGAGATGCTCAGACCTGGTCTGGGGAGGGATCTGGACCACAGCGGGATGGGGGAGGAGCTTTCTCCACCAGCCTGCTTTCATGTCCCCTCCTTGGCACCCCTCATTCAGACTTCTTCCCTGGCACGCCTTAACCCAAACCTGACCTCCCCCAGCCCCTTCTGCTGTCACTGTCCTCCCTGGCACTGGGGGAGGCTGCTGGCAGCTCTCCCGGGAGAAGCAGATCTTGCTCCCCACACTCTACCAGTCACCACTGGCCAGGACTATATGAGCCCAGGGAGTTTGCCAAAGAGAGAAGTTCTTGGCTGGCACTGGCGAGGTTGTGGAGCACCCCTTCAGGGCACATCTGGGAGAGGCAGCATAAATCATGCTGGCTGTGTGGCTTCTCCCCCCCCTCCAGCTCTGCACTCATCAGCTGATTTCTTTTTGTTTGGGCTGTGTGTTTTTCCCTGGAAGGCATGTGATGCTTGATCTGCAGATATCCCTTCTTAAGAAATGTTTGCCTGAGCTTGGAGCCAATGCTGGGACCTGCGAGTGGAGCACTTCTCGGCCAGCCCCTCGTCTGCAACACCACTAAATCTCTGCAACACCACTAAATCGCAGTGTTTCCTGCCTTTTGCCCAGGCAGGCACGGGGACAGGGCTGGCAGGAACTGCGTGTTTGTGGCACAGGCTGCCTTCGGCTACGTTGCCAGAGACTGGATGTTTTATGCGCTGGCTAGCTGCGACATCTGTCTCCAGATGCTGGAGCATCTCATCCTTGGCTGTGAGGGCTGACAAGGACCAGCTGAGAAGCAGATGTTAACTGAAACAGAAAAGCAGTGCTTCAGCCTGGTTAGTTTATCCACCCAGGTCACCTTACACAGGTGACTGACACCCATCACAGGACACTGGGGCTGCTGCAGGGGGGCTGTGATCTGTAAGGGTTATTTCTAAAGGGCGATGCTGAAGCCACGCTCCTTTTCCTTCGACTGTTACTTCGCATTTAGTTGAATGTCTGCTCCCACCCTGATCTGCTACTTAGGTTCTTGCTGGTCTGTCTCACACCTATTTTCTGTGGCCTAAATTTTACCTTGCTCTTTCATCGGGGTCCTGCTTTTGTAATGCAAAGCAGTAGTTTTGGAGGGAAGGGCTTGGGGCAATGCAGAAAGTCAGTTCATCCTGCACCAGAGAAGTGGGTGTGTGCTCAGACTCTTTGAAACGCAGCTGGCGCAAATGCAAAAGCCTGTGAGAGGAAGAAGAAACCAGTGTTAAATACAACATTTCCTTCTTCTGCCAGCTGTTCTGTTTCTGCTGCAAGAGGCACAGGTGAGATGATGCTGGAAGACTTCCACTCAGCAGAAAGAAAAGGGACCATTTCCCACTAACGGGAGCGGTGTGTTGCTGTGGGTGTTTCCAAAGGCCAGAGAAGGCACCACTGGGCAGAAGCTTTGCAGAAAAAATTCTCCATGAATGAGTTCTCTGAGTTCAGCAACTGAAGCAGATGAGAAGCACAGGAGGAAGTTCAGCCGTGAGAAACCTGCTGGAGGTTAAACCTTTGTGCTCTCCAAACCATGCTGCTTTTGCAGGTGAGAGCAGGGTTGCGTGTTCTAGGAGTGCTTTAAGCACTCAGCATAACGCATGAGATAAACCACCTCTTCCTCAGGCTGTGAGAGCACCAAACACTCACCACCCAGCTACACTGGGGACTGCTCTGTGATAGCTGGGCTGTCTGGTCATCTAGGACTCGCTAACAAAGGACTTTTTTCACCTCACTCAGGAGCAGGGAGCTGGAAGGTGGCTCTGGGAGACATTTTTGATACAGTGAATGTATAAAACACCTACATCAGCCCAAGAGTCACACACACTTCCTCTTCTTAAATGGGTTTTAAAAGTTTTACCCTCAGGGTTTTGAACTATCAGTGGAAAAATGAGACTCAGATTCAGTTGTGAGGGCTTGTTGCATTAAACTTTACCCTGAGTAATCCCTCCAGCATCCCGTCTCCTCCTCTCCCCTAAGCCACTCTCCTGCCTGAAGGCTTTGGGAGGCATGAGGGGGTGTATGTACACCCTCTCTCTCCCCTGGATATGAAGGATCCCACCTCACGCCGTCCCTGAGGGATGCTGGTGGTGACTGCCCAATTGAGCCCTGAGCCCATCCCAAACACTCACTCTGAGCAAGGTGCATTTCTGCTGCAGAAGTGGAGAGGCAGTCACCGCCTGTGCAGCTTCTGACCCCAAGGAGATGCTGTTGGGGCAAGACCATGGGACACGACTTTAGTGCCCCTGATGACCCATGGAGTCGAGACAAGTCACTGGGGCTGGTCACTGTTCAATCCTCTTGGACCAGAGAGGGAGCAGCATGCTGCTCAGCTTTCCTTAAAAAATAACACCCCAAAACCCTGCTCAGCACAGGACAGCAGTTCCCAAACTTCTCTGTTGCCTAGTCCATTTCTTGTAGAGAGCCACAGGTCCTACAGGCCCTCTGGGCAACGTGAGCTTGTGTCTGTAAAACTCTGTTTTGCAAGGTGCAAAAATAGTCGCAGACTCCATCATTGCCACTGTTAGCCAAAATTCAGTAGAGCCAGATGCAGAAGAATCACTTGACCACCCTTACCACCCGTGCGCATTCAACGCTGCTTGCTCGCGCTCACCACTGTCTGCACTCGGTACCCACCAGCAGCATCGCAGGGAGCGGCGCAGGGTTTTCACTGGAGGGCTGCTTTTCGCTGAGCTATCCGGAAGATTAGAAGGAGCTAGAGGGTGAGATTTGTCTGTCAGCCAGCCGTTCAGTGAGGAGGGTCTGAGGATGCCGTCTCTGTCGAGTGTAACAATTAGGAAAGAAATGAGAAAGCTGCCTTCCTCCAGAGCCTCCCAGCAAACCTTTGGGCAGATAGGCTGCCAGTGGGCTGGAGAGCCTGAGCAGTGCAGACCCCCGGGGGCTGCCACTTACCCCGCACTGCTGTAGAGCTGTTTGCAGCACAGCTGCTCCAGCTCAGACTGAGGCATCCATAAAATACTCCAAGGTCACCGTAGCTTTCCTTCCCGTAGGGCTTGCCCCCATTTGAGCAGCCCTATGGTGTTTGTTGGAACTACAGGTCATCTTCCATCTGGTGAAGCTTGCTGCTGAATAATCAACAGGCTGGGTAAAATCCCCCCTTTCTCCCATTGTTCTCTAGTAATATTTTCCCCGCTCAGCCCTGCCTCCATTAATGGGACTGACACATTTTCTTCCAAGTCACCAGTCTACACCTGACGCCAGCTTCCCGTGCCCATGGGAACTCCTGCTGTATTCCTCAGAAGCACAGCGCTATCTCTTGCTGAAACCAAACCAGTCGCTGCTGTTGTCAAAACGATTCTACGTCAGATGTGTCAGCAACAAACGTTGGGTAATGCTTATGTGGCAGTGCTGCACAAGGAAGTAAATCTGATCAGATCTCAGCGCAGCCTGTGTCCCTAGAAGATCTGGAGAGCATCCTTATGATGTAAACGCCTTCTAAGGCTGAAGACCTTCATCTGGTGTTCATGCAGCCTCCTTGAAAGGCTAAGGGTAGTGTCGCTTTAATTGCCTTCGAAGAGGTCCCATCAGCCTGGCTGCTGCAGATGGAAATAGCTTTTCATCAGGCCATCTTTCTTTTTCTGTTCTCTTCCCTGAGATCACTTTTACTGGAGGAAATACGTTATTTACAGCAATGGGCTTGCAGGGGGCCAGCAAGGCTTCTCTGCAAGCTGGATTTCCTCACCCTCTCCAGACCAACTGATTTGCTTGGCAACAGCATACAAAAACAACGCAGAGAGGCTGCCTTGGAGCAAAGTGGATGTCTTGTAGGCCATGATCTGATGTTTTCCAGACAGTGTCTCTGTCTGGCAGCAAACTGCAGTCTTCTCCAATTCTTCAACATCTTCAAAAGGCAGATAAGATAATCAGACCCAGTTATCCAGGAACAGATTTGCCAGTTCTTCCCTGTTTCTATCTATGTCTTTATGGACTTAACCAAAAAACTCATTAACCCCTTTGGCTACAGCCTGAAAACAGGAGTTCACATTCAATTCCCCACTCAAATCTGCAAATTTTTTTTTTAGGGCTTTCCAACCCCTCGCCTGTGCAGCTTTCTGTGTTCACCCTGTCCCTTAGGGAGCTTGTGGTGTGGCTGGCTGTAGTCAGCACCCGTCTGCTCGGAGCCTGGTAAAGCCTTCACCAGCACCAGGTGCCCAGAAACACCCTGGGAAAGGGCCAGATGATAGCACATCAATAAAACGGTGGTGTAAGAAATTGGAAAGTGGGGGAAGAATGGCCAAGAGCACTGAATTAGCTCAGTGGTTAATCCAAGCTCTTGATCTGGTCAATGTAAAATGACAGGGGGCTCCTGTAAAACTGAGGCCCATTAGCTTTGGGTTTTGCTGTGAGCAGCTCACTGGTGCTACCTCATGGACAGACAGAAAGCTACTCTGCCCTCCTATTTCTTTTTAATTTTATGTTTCTCCTGCAAGTGGCAGACAGGGTTTATCTTACTGCTGGAGTGAGAGACTTGCTACAGGGGTCTCTTAATTCCAGACGAATATTCCAAGTACATCCAATGTATCCAGCTGCATATATTGGGATTTTTTGTTTGTTTGTTTGTTGGGGAATGGGGAAACTTAATAGATGCGAGGTTCACGAAGTCCTTCTGTCAAATAGAAAGTTTGTGTTTGTCCTTCTCCCGTCGTACTCGTCTAAGATGGGCTGCACAGGGACTGCTCCTGAACTCTTGCCCAGCTCCCTGCAGGAGAGGCCAGAGTGGTGTAGCCACCACTGCTGGCCCCTGCAAACACCACGTCTTATCTGGGGAAGAACAAGCCATAAGGAAACTGCTCAAGGCCTCAGTAAGTTGCCAGTGGAGGCCTGATTCATCTGTGCTTTCCCTGCATCGGATGCCACCTGTCTTCTCTTCCCTTCAGTACTACCTGGAAAAAGATCAAGCATCAAAACACACTAGATGAAACTCCTGATTTGGAAAATTGATCTGGTCTGGAAACCTCTCACTCCTATTCCTCAGCTTGTTTCCAGCCCTGCTGCAGAGTATTCCTATACTGCTAAACCAAAGAGGACTGGGGACCCGTCGAGAGGCCGCTGCCTCTTACCCACTCCATGTTGGGGTAGTTTTTTTCACACTGTGCCACACTTGACCCGGTCTCCTCTGAACCACAGGTGGTACCTCTCTGACCCAAAGACATATTTTTGTTTTGCCATCTCCTTCCGCAGCAAAGGGTCAGAAATAAGGTGAAGCCCTGCAGCGCAGCCCCCGGCTGGGTGCGTTATCGCTGGACACCGAAGCTGTGAGCGTGTCCCCCCCGTTCAGTGCTGCTGCCATCTCTGGTTGCTGCAGAGATGCAAAGCCTGCGGCAGGCGGAGAGTCGAAGCCTTCAGTGCAAAGCCTGGTGTGATTCCCCACTTGACAGGCCTGGCTGCAGCTCTTCCTGGAGGAGCAATCATCTCTCCCTCATCAAATTAATCGTTGTGAGACCCTGTCAAGAAAGCTTCTCTGGGGGGTGGCAGACAGGGTAATAGTCATCCAGCTTGTGCCCAGGAAATGAGCTCTGCTTGCCAGAGAGAACCTCCAGTGTTTCGGTAAATAAGTAGAGCAGGGTATTGCAAAACAAGCCCCATACAGACCGTATTGCACCGGCTAAGACGTGAGATACTGGCGTCTCAGTGACAGAGATGCGTTAGGTATCTATGAGAGAATAGTAGTCACCCTCTGGGGGAAGGTTGTGTTGAGACCAGTCTTCTGTCACGGGTGTCTTCCTGCTGCTTTCCTGTGCAGATGTGGCACACACCTTGTTAGCTGCACTGACCTAGAGTGCAATCCTGCCGAGGGCCAGGGCCGAGTACCTGTAACAAACCCTTTGAAACTCTCTATTTTTTGTGAGGCTTTGTTTGCCAGCACCCAGGAGCTGGATGGGGGAGCCACAACTGCATGACAGCACTACCGCCTTCCTCAGCTGAGCTGGAGAACTATCCTCCTCTGATGGACTGATTTTTTCTTTTTTTCTGTTGATCGGTCTTTCGACCTATGTCAAAAATAGACAGTAGTTTGGGCCTGTCACCAGTGCTAGCAGCACTCTGCCCTCCTGAGCATCCCTCCCATGGGGCAGGAGATATTGTGAATGGAAACGGGCCTGGGGACCAGGTGTCCACCTCTGAAATTCATTGCCTTTGGCAATTGCTAAGCAGGCACTTCTGTTTGATGAGAGCTTCGTGGTGTATCCCAGAAGCACCTTACAGGTTCTGGAGTGTGTCCAGAGAAGGGCAACGGAGCTGGGGAAGGGTCTGGAGCACAAGTCCTGTGAGGAGCAGCTGAGGGAGCTGGGGGTGTTCACCCTGGAGAAGAGGAGGCTGAGGGGAGACCTGATCGCTCTCTACAGCTGCCTGAAAGGAGGGTGCAGAGAGGTGGGGGTTGGTCTCTTCTCCCAGGTGACAAGTGACAGGACAAGAGGAAACGGCCTCAAGTTGTGCCAGGGGAGGTTTAGATTGGGTATCAGGAAACATTTCTTCACGGAAAGGGTTGTCAGGCATTGGAATGGGCTGCCCAGGGAAGTGGTGGAGTCACCATCCCTGGGGGGATTTAAGAGATGAGTTGATGTGGTGCTTAGGGACATGGTTTAGGGTAGACTTGGCAGTGTTGGATTGATGGATGGACTCTCTGATCTTAAAGATCTTTTCCAACCAAAATAATTCTATGATTCTGTGAAAAGCCACAGCCATCCCTGGAGATGTTTACCCCAAGCCTGAGGCTGCTGGAGCAGCATCACTGGCAGGGAGGATCTGTGAAGGCTATGGAAGGGCCACCTCTCAGCTAAAGATGAATGGAGGCTTATTGGGCTGAGGAAAGCTCCTCCCGTCCTTGTTTTGGGACCTGGAAGAAGCATTCAGTGATTTACAGGAAGATTTACACTATGTCCCAGTGCTGCTTGCTTCCTGGCCGTGGGGACACAGGGTTTCCAAGAATCCCACAATCTCGTGTGGGAGGCACCAAGCTGCTGCCTGGCAGGAGAGGTGCTGGCTCTGCACATCCTCGCAGCCAGGGAGGTGGGGGAGCCCGGCCAAAGTACTTTTTTGGCATGTTTTTCTTTCAAAAAAGCATTCAGAAACACAAATATAAGCTGACAAGTTTAAGTCACTAGAAAGCCCCGTGGAAGAGGCTCGGTATTGCTAATGTGCGAGCTCTCGGCTGACATGTGGTGTAGAAAGTTTCACTCTCCTGAGAGGGTGGGTTGAACGTCAGCTCGGCTTCTTTTCTGTGGCGTCGATGCAGAGAAACATGGGAATTATACTGCTTTTGCACAAGTGTGAAATTTCAGCTCCCTCAGCTTAAGGAAATAAAACATTAATGTTTAGTTTGCAAAACGTGATCCAGTTGCTCTTGGTATAAAACCAAATTACTCAAGATATTAAAGTTGAGAGCAGAGCTTTCCTGTTTTCTCCTGTATACCTGCTTTGATGTGCTCAGAGCTACTGAAACACTGGAGCGAGCAGGGAATCTTAAAACTGACTAACTGTAGAAACAAGCGTAGACCAACTGGCAGTTATGACAGTTCTGCCGTATCACAGCACCTCGTAACGAGTCTGGGTCTCCAAGGACCCCGTAACTAAGGAAGGCACACAGGGAGTTTTTACCATGACGGTGTGTGTAAGCAAGGTGTTTGGATGTACAAGTATCCCACTGTCTGCCAGCAGTTCCCCGTTATCCTACACCAAATGACACTCAAAACAAACCAGGTGGGGTGCTGCATGTCAAATAAAAAGGAAAAGAAAGCCCGCAGGATAAGCAGCCAGAAATAAAAAACGCGTATTCTCCAGCACTGCTTGCCAATGTTTCACGTCTCTCCTACTCCTAAACGTTTCCCTGTGGCAGAGTGGCTTCCCTGCGTTTATTTACTTCAGTGAACAATAGCCTGCCTTTCCTTAGCTGTCTTTCAGGGACCCTTTAAAGGCAGCCACCCTCTGGAAACCACCGTCCTCTGGAAGGGACCTGTTGTGACGAGAGCCACGGTGCAGCATGACCCAGGCTGCCGTGCTGCAGAGTAAAGGGGTCTCACCCATGGCAGCTGCAAATTGTATTTTTTAAGAACGTTCCAGCTGTTACATGTACCAGCAACCTCCAGAGAAGAAAGAAAATAGCTTCTAAATACACTTGTTTATTTCTGTAAATCAGAAAATTCTGCTGTCCCAAGTTAGGGGCATGGCCAGGGGAGCCAGGCTGCATGAGTGAGTCCCAAGCAATTACAGAGATCTCTCTCATTATATTCCCTGTCCCTGCTGTGATGGTTTTGCGTATGATGCTGCCCTAGGATAGCCCTGGCTGGACCCCACTTCTTCACGCCCATGGTGCGGTGGGGACGCAGTTTCTCCCAGTCCAACAATGTTATGCTACTGCTGTGCAGAACCAGTGAAGTGTTTGGTGTTTTGGATGAGGATTGGTGGGTGACAGTCCTACTTTTCTCCTTTGGGCTTTTACATCAGTGAAACTCCCTCTGCAAGCTGCTGATGCTACGACAGCTTTTTTGGGTGGCTGCCCCTGCAGTCCTGACGGAGGAGGACCCTTTTGAGAGCCTCTGTCTTGCTCTGTGGGAATACCCACCCTTGAACATCAGCTCAGGTGGAGGCATTTCCCCATTACCATCAGATCTGGCATGCTGCATGGTGTGACATTCTCCCTTCCCCTGGACACTGCACTTCATGTGCATGACCCTCAGTCTGTTTCCTCAGCTCCTGGCTCATCTTCCCAGTTCACTGTAGACATTTGAAATCAGATTTCACAGCCTAACTCTCCGAAACACTGCCCTCCCATCAGGTGGTAGTCTGACATTAACTCCTTGATTATCCCTTCCAATCTCCGTGGTTATCTCTTTGGAAAGCTTACAGAGACTGTCCTAAAAGAAAATGTGCTGGGGCATAGGAACTCAAGCCAAAACTGAACAGAATAGAGCAGAAGTGACAGAAAGAGCCTAGAAAATACAGCAATGATTGAGGGGCCTACCTACTGATGAAAAATTGGACATACAGGGCTGTTTCAGCCACAAAACCACAAGAAGTGGGAGGGACTGGCACATTAAATAATGTACAGAATATAAGGAAAACCCACCAGTTAGTTCTTGTCCCAGCACATCACAGTACCCAACACAGATTACAGTTGAAGAGCAGTATAAAGTACAAAACCTGTTGACGCAACAGCTTCTGCTGATGGCAGCCCTGTCAGATGCAGGGCCAAGCCTCTCTTTTTCACTGTACTATTTATCATCCACTGCTGCTTTATTTTTTTATCCTTTTACCAGGTGTTCACTGCATACCTTACTCACAGACATCTGCAGAATACTGCCCCGTTGCGCTCCCCTTGTGAATCTTCATTCCATCTGGTTTCAAACTTCCTTCAAGTTTGAGCTCTTTCTTCCATCCCCACTGGCACAGTGCCTCATCTTAGCCCTCGGCAGATGTCCCAGGACCTGGGAGGCCCTTGGCTCTGCGTGCAGGTTTGTGTGAATCTGGGGTACCCAAAACAAGTGGGAGGTTCCAAACCAAAGGGGTGATTCTTCTGCTAGTGACTGGCTGAGTTACAGTGTTGGGCTGGACCTTGCTTTGATGTGTTTTGACCGCTCTGACCTTCCTGTGCCCAAGAAGAGCTTAGATATCCAGACCCCGCTTATCTTCATGCTGGCTCCAGCATGTCTTTCCCAGAGACCCAGCACAAGATCCCCTCTGGTTCAGTAGCCCCTTCAGTAGCCTCCCTCTCCTTGGGAGAGGAGATGTCATTGCCAGGGGCTTTTGCCAGCTTTCACATGAGGGAGACTCTTGTTGACCTCCTGTTCTTCAGCCTGCTGATCTCTCCAAAGTTTCAAACTGCTTCTCTGGATATTTTTCATTGGAATATTTTCAAGCTACTTCCCAGTTTGAAAGCTATTGCTTCATTCACTATTTGAAATACTGTGATGGTTAAGGGAATCATAGAATCATAGAATGGTTAGGGTTAGAAGGGACCTTAAAAGACCATCTAGTTTCAACCTCCCTGCCATGGGCAGGGACACCTTCCACTAGACCAGGTTGTTCAAAGCCTCATCCAGCCTGGCCTTGAACACTTCCAGGGATGGGGCATCCACGGTTTCTCTGGGCAACCTGTCCCAGTGCCTCACCACCCTCTCCGGGAAGAACTTCTTCCTGATAACTAATCTAAACCTCCCCACTTTCAATGTGGGTGATGCAGAGGAGTTTCTGGACCAGGGGCACTTCAGTTATATGCAAAGCTCAAAATCTGCTGGTCGGAGGGGGAAAAAACGCCCCATGCAAACCTCTTTCCTTCCTCCCCGTACCAGGATCCTCACTGCTGTAGGGCACCTCAGGAGTTGTCTAATGTCCATCTGGGCACATCTGGCTCTGCTCTTTCTACTCAGACCCCTGGTTCCTGCTGTGCATGAGATTTCCCCCTAGGTTTGCAGAGATCTGGCTATGGAAATGTTTCTGGTCCGGTCTGCTCTGCGAGAAGGCCTCTGGGGCAGATGTGGACACCTCCTTGGCAGGCCTTGTTTCTTGACTTCAGCCCCTTCTGTGACAGCAGCTGGGAAAATGGTTTCCCTGCGCTGGAGGCAGGCAGGTGCCCTGGGATCAGTGCTGGTGGCCACTGAAATGTAAGCCACTTGATCAAAACTCAGACCATTTTATCCTGCTTTTCAAACTCTCTGTTCTTCTGAGAGAGAGAAGCAAGGTTCCCAATGCTTTTCATGAATCGCCTTGTTCCCAGCAGAGATAATACCTCAGTGGAAAAGGCAGATTCAAACCAGTTCAAATACCCTAATGGTTTCCACATAGAGGAACACCCCTCTAGGCTAGAAAGTCACAGGAGCAAGGACTCCATGTTGGCCACATCCCATCGGCTGCCTCAGCTTGTTCCCTTTAGGGTCAGTGCAGGAAGCTGCAGCCCTGCCAGGGGCTCAGTGCTGGGCACTCCAAGGCCGGGCAGGCAGGAGCCCTCAGCGTAGCTGGGTATCGTTATACACACATCAAGTGTAAAAGAAACACTAAAATAAGGCCGTGTTTGACTGCAGCATATAAATACATTTATATCTTCTGCAATTGTCTTGAGGAAAGGCCATTAATCTCCAGCAGATTTTATCAGGAGCAAGCTGTCTTCTGTGAAAAACTTTGTTTTTCTTTTCCCACTTCCGTTACCAGATGCAGTACTTAGCGAAATTCCCTCCATACCTGTGGGTTGGCAGCTGCGGTGAACTGTCTTCCCCTCCATCTGCATGGCTTTTGGGTCACTTGGCAGGTTTCAAGTCCAAACCCTTTTTTACAAAACACACACCACACAGCTGATTTCCTCTGGGCTGCAATGAGAGAAGTGTCTAAAAAAAGCTGTCCTTCCTAATCTGTGTTTTTGATGTCACCATCACTTTTGTTTTCCTGTTTGGTTTCACTACTGCAGCTCTTCCCCTTACCATGTTCAACGGAAAGAGGCAGCGGTCCGGGTTATGATGAGATGCTTCTAGCAAGCAGCCGTGTTAACTGCGTGGCACTTCCTCAGCACCAGCCATTCATAACCAGCCTGCCCAGAACACTTAGTTCTCAGATAAAGCCCAAGAGCGCAGCCTGCAAGGGTCACCCATGGAAAGTGCCTTCTTGACCATGTATGTCGTGGATGTGGCGCCATCACCTCTCGGTGACCAGGTGAAATGGTGCCACGTGGACGTAAAAAGAACAGGAAAAAGACCTTTTTGTCAATGTAACCTTTCTCCTTCACCCTAGATGAAAACTGGACCTGGGGCATTTTCTGGCCTAGGCTGCCACACACCGCCACCTCACTCCTTTTATCACCCGGCGGTGATGAAAGGAGCAGTTGGTTTGAGTTTACACTTAGTTCAGCAAGAAAGTGATGTTCTGTCAGGAAAGGCCTTTCTGTCTGTCTTGCTCGCTCATAAATCATCTCGGCTGGTGTGCATGCTCTTTTTGCAGGAAGGTAGCCGAAGGCTGTGTGCCGTGTGCCGCTGGACGATGCTGTTTATAACCGCAGGGAAACAAAGTTCATAATGTGTTTTAAGCTGCGTGTGTCGGCTGATTATTTTTGCAAAACACGATATTATTTCCTACTGAGGAGAGCAGCTGCTTTTTTGTCTCTCCTTCCACCTTGTGCTAATTGGGCTCTGTTGTGTTGCGTCCTCGCGGCGCTCTGGCCTGTCCTCCTGTGTTCATTTTGTCCCTCGTGACAAAGAAACCAGGTTTGTCACCCGGAGTATTTATTTGCAGCACCCTGATAGCTGTGGTCTTCTAATATCTGTACTGGTCTTGGGAGGAGAGGAAAAACTAATACCTATGGGGTGAAATCATGGCTCGGTGGAAGGCGATGGCAGCATTCCCACTGGCTTCGCTATGGCCAGAATTTCACCCCGGGAACGCCTGGGGAAATAAATATCTTCACCGTCTCCTCTAACTGCCT
>NW_010246845.1:14680-38404 GCF_000690775.1 Eurypyga helias
AGGCTGAACAAGCCCAATTCTTGCAGCCTTTCGTCATAGGAGAGGTGCTCCAGCCCTCTGATCATCTTCGTGGCCTCCTCTGGACTCGCTCCAAGTGGTCAATATCCTTAGGAGAAAGAAAAAGAGGTCTGGTGGCCGCTCTGGGCTAGGCTGGTCCCATTTAAACCCTCAGGTATTGCTTTTGTTTCTCCTTGTCCCCTAATTCGTTATACCAACAGTGACATTAACAAAGCTTGGTTTGTGTGGCTGTGGCCGGGCGGAGGGGGCCTGTACCTGCCTCAGGGCCCACCGGCTAGCTGTGTTGGCACAGGGAGAAAGAAAAAGAGGTCTGGTGGCCGCTCTGGGCTAGGCTGGTCCCATTTAAACCCTCAGGTATTGCTTTTGTTTCTCCTTGTCCCCTAATTCGTTATACCAACAGTGACATTAACAAAGCTTGGTTTGTGTGGCTGTGGCCGGGCGGAGGGGGCCTGTACCTGCCTCAGGGCCCACCGGCTAGCTGTGTTGGCACAGACAAGCCTGCTGACGTTTTCGGCCTGCTTCGTTCGATGTGCAGTTGGGAGGGTGCGTCTACAGAGATTTGCTCCCTAAATTGCCTTTTGCATCTCTGCGTTGCCTTGAGATGCTCTTGGCTGCCAAAGTCCTTCTCAAGTCTGGGAGGCTGGTTTAACTAAACCTGTTAAACCTGTGGGTGGTGTCGAGCCTCTGCCAGTGGCCCTGGCCTCCTGCGCGTCCTCACGAGCTGGGCTATGTGCGAGTGATCGCCCTTGGGTCCACGGCAGGTCAGGTTTTGGCCTGAGCTGCTGGGTACACCTCCCACTGGGGTACGTGATACCCAAGTCTTCAGCATCCCAGTCCTTCGCCTGGGACAGTTTGTGCAAACATAAATCAAAGGACAATTTGGGAGAGCTGATACCCTCTCCAGTTGGTTATTTTAGGACTTTTGATAAGATGATAGCTGTTCACCATCTTGTAGGATACAGTTTCCTGATCCTCTCCAGCAAGTTTGCTTGGCTGCTGAAGGCATGAATTATT
Source organism: Eurypyga helias (assembly GCF_000690775.1). Taxonomy (NCBI): domain Eukaryota; kingdom Metazoa; phylum Chordata; class Aves; order Eurypygiformes; family Eurypygidae; genus Eurypyga; species Eurypyga helias. The sequence continues at coordinate 15,713 of NW_010246845.1, forward strand.
AAATTACTGTGATACACTGGGATTGCATCCACCACATCCATAAAGTTTATTACCCCAACTTCGAATGACAGCAGTTACATTTTCCCTTCTGTTTGTCCTTTCATTGTGTGGCTCCAGCCATCCCATCCATGCTTTTCTCACAAAAGAGATTGTGTCCTGGGACAGTCCATGCCCAGGACCGGGTGATGCCCAGCCATTACTGCAGCTTAAGGTTAGGGCCAACACCCATGGCTTCACTTTGTACACCCGTGCTTCTTGGCTGGCAGGTCCTCTGTGTGGACCCACTGGCAAAGCCACCTGTAACCATATGGGGCACTTGTGCACTTGCTGCTGGAGAACGGCTCTATTGGCACCTGAAACACACGCATAAGCTCAGTACCTACGTCAGGCCCACTGGGCGCCGTCCTTTCCTCCTGTGCTCTCTTCAGCAGATGTTTTCTTACAGCAGCTTCAGAGCACCGGGACACAGTGAGGTAAGAGGCAGCTTGTGTGGCTCTCTCCACTGGAAAACGTGAGGTTAAATACTGTAAGCTCTTGGCCAAAGCAAATCAGAGCATCCTCCGGGACTGATCCTGCCCTCGCTGAAGTCAATGGGAACTTTGATTTTGCTGGCTGTTGTGAATATCATCTAAATTATTGCATCATTCTGGGACTGAATTTACCATGTCCATAAAGAGTTTATTACCCTGTGCCGGAATGAGAGCAATATTTTCTATTCTGTTTATTATTGCACTCGTATGCTTTTAAAATTACAACCTGACATCTTATGTACAGGGACTTCTGGCCATTCACTACCATAAAGTCAGGATTTCAGCAGTAGGTTTAGCAGTGAGGATGGGAAGGACGATCACAAAGTGCCAGTTCAAGTCTTGCCATTTAAAACTCTACCAGCCTGGACCTTGTCTACTCAAATAACGTGGCAAGCAGAGGTTTGTGTATAACCAGCTCACGCCACTGACTGATATCAAAGTGGGAGCCACATGGGAAAGATGCTACTCACAGGGAAAATACCTGACTGGTTTGTGATCCGACTTTGGCGTTTGGCATTCTTCTCATCTTCACCATTTTCCAGAAATGAAGTGTAATACCTTGGGAGGGCTCGTGCCCAGGACTTCCAATCCCTATATAGAAAAACGTCATGGAAAATGAGATGCAGGCATTTAGTCCTATGTGCTCTTGCTGAGAATTATCTCATCTGTGCTCTTTCAACCTCTAACATCGAAGGCTCTGATCCAAAAACCTCAGTGGGACAATTCAGGGGGATTTCACTTTGTAAGAGACTCCCAGCAAGTGTGTAACTTCCTTGGACAGACTGTAGCAATTCATCATTTTATCTGAATGAGGTTATCCCACAGAGCACCCTGGGCTGGTGGCCCATGCTGGGCAGAACCCAAAAGCAGAGCGTCTCCTGGGACTGTGAATCTCCCATGCAGTACCTCTGCATGTGGATATTTAATTTTCGTGGTATTTGCTCATATTTTGGCATTGATGCAAAAGCTTTCCTGGCCTTTGAAACACCAAGGTGTGTACCGCAAAAGCAATCAATAATCTGAGACTCGTTATGCGCAGGGCTTCTGATCAATAATCTAAGTTGAGACTCGTTATGCGCAGGGCTTCTCTGCAGTTGCCTCCTGGCAGCCATTTAAATGAATCTCTTTTAACACTTCTGTCATTGTACTTCACAGAGCCCAGAAATATGTGTATGAACAGAAAAAGGTGCCGCCTTCAGCAACTTGACACCCAATGTTACCTCTGTGTGTCGGGAAAGCTTGTCATGAAAAGGCAAGTGCCAGCAGCAGATACCTGTTTCCCCTGGGTTTGGCATCGCTTGGAAGCATTTGGGGACTACGGAGCTATGGTCTGAAGGGCTGTCAAGAGAAAGGTAACCCTCTGAGCGGGTTGTTTATGAGACTCCTACTCTGTGCACACAGGAACATGGGTTGAAGTGACAGCGCCAAGGGCATCAGGCTGTGTTTTCCTCAGCTGATCTGCCAGAGCCCTGCTCTGAAGGTCCAGTGCCTTTCAGCATGGTGTAGGCAGTAGATGTGTGTGCACACATTCGTGTGTTCTTCCAGCTCAGTGAGACCTCCTGATTGCAGCCGTCTCACCTTGCACTGCAGTCGTGCCGGACCCTCTGGCACACCTCGCTGCCCGGGCTCCTGGAATCTGGTTTCAGTGGCCATCCTGGGAGGACGCACACCCTGGAGGCGTGCCACTGCCTCAACGCTTCCCTCCCACTTCGAGCTGGCAGCAGTCTCAGGACTATGGGAGACGTTGCCACTCACCTGCCTGTCCAGGTGCACGTGAGGGATACCACTAGTTTGACTTTGTGATCTGGAAACATTGCTGCTCAGCACTTGGGACCTCAAAGGTTGCTGCCCTCAGTCCCAAGAAGCACCAGGCATCAAGGGGAGTGGGTGACGTGAGAATGAGGTAGTCATCAGTCCCTAATCGATGTGAGCAACACCAGGCACTTACCGGATACCTCTTTCCTGGTGGGTCAGTGCTCACAGCATCAAGCATGGCAGAGTGGAAGAGGGAGGATGCAAAAAGGAAGGAGGATCCTCTTGCAAAAGAGGATGTTTCCTGTCAAATAAAGCCCAGGCTCGGCAAATGTATTCTGATTTTTGGTTTCTGTGGTTACAGACAATGTTTCTTCACATTATCACATCAGCTCAAGCATGCAAGTCTTTCCAGGAAGAGTTTCATGCTGAAATTTTTGGCTCCTTCTAAGAGAAAGCTTGTTGGGTTCAGGCTTCCCCAGGATAGAACAGTTTTTGTATATGGGACTTCAAATCAAAATTGTTGCCTTTTACTCCACAGTTCAGTCTGTCAGTGATTTACCATATCTTCAGCCTTTTAAGCCTTGTTCCTTTAAAAATCGAGCTCACCACAGACAAGAAAATACTCATTCAAAGTGCACTTTGGTGAGTTGCAAAAGAAATAAAGCTCTGGAAGGAAAACCTCGAGCACGAAGTCCACTCGAGTACAAGATAGTTTCCAAAAGTCTCCTACAACAGGATGAACCAAACTGGAAAATTAAGCTGTAGTATTTTATTGACCCCCACCCAAGCTCAGCACTGTTTGGGCCACAGCTTTTAATCTGGCCCATCTTCACTTACTACTCTTGAAAAATAAAATGAAGCATTGTAAGAGAGCTTAAAAATAGCTCAAGTGTGACTCAAATCCAGCAAAAGCATGTCATTTCAAGCTTAAAGAAAATCTTTTATCCTTAATTTGCCCTGAAATGTTCAAATCCACAAAACGAGGTGCTATTCGCACCAGCAGCCCAGCATGACTCTTCCGGGCTGGGACCAGAAGCACATCCAGGTTTCCATGGGTGGAGGCAGGGACCAGCATTTTGTGTCTTTGGAGGCCAAGGGGAAGCGTGAAGGGAGCAATCTGCTGCTGCACCTCTGTTTGAAAGGAGACAGGTGGCCTGCCCAGAGGGGCAGGGATGGCAGCGTGGCTGGGATAAGGCATATTCCTTTCCTTTTTTTTTTTTTTTTGAATGTAAATTCTTCCTTTTCTCCTCCTTTCCTCTCATCTCAAACACAATAAATCCCCTCTCTGCACTGCAGCGACGGTCAGTGCTGGTCTTTGCTACACTTCAGTGTGGTGTCACACAAGCCCTGAGGGGCAGGTCACAGCACTTTGCAGATGTGGGGCCAGGTGTGTGGCTCAAGGACACCCTGGTGCAGCTTCAAGATACACTTAAGCTATAACCTCTCTCTCTCTCTCTATATATATATATGTGCGTATAGAATTTAAATGGTGACCAAAGGAGACATCTTAATGCCCCCTCTAGTCCCCAGCCATCTGAAAACCCTTCTTTCAGTCATCTCCTGCCACATGCCAGCTGTGGTGTTGGAAGCATTGGTGCTGGCACTAAAGAAAGGGGAAAATCTCCTATGGCCAGAGGTAGAGAGGGGGCTGTCTTTTGGCTGCATGGCCTTAGCCTGGCAGCACAGGGCAGGGCAGAGCTACAGCTCTGCAGTGCCCAAATAGCCATGGGAACTCCTTACCCAGCACCCCACTCCCAGGGGGAGTAATATGGAGGAGACGGACAGTGGAAGTAAGCCTGGCTGTAGGCTCAGCGCTGCCTGCACAGCCTCTCCCCTCAGCACCCCAGCCCTCCCCTTGGCTGCCTTGCCCCAAGCCACTGTGGTACAGCTGCTTTCAACCGGGATGCCCACAGCCCAGTGGCAGAAGGTCAGAAAAAGTGTGAATTTCAGAAACAGGAAGATACTTAATGAATTGCAAATCTGTGCCCTCTCAGGGGAGTATCAGTGTTTGGGATAGCTGTGAGAAGGTGAACTGCAAATGTCCCTGTGCTGGTGTTAGTCAGGAAGGAGTTAACTCTCTTCACAGTGGCTGGTATGAAGCTGCATTACCCTGAGAAAAGTACTGATAAGATGGTTTTTCAGCTGGTGCTGGGGAGTGCCTGAACCAAATTCAAGGTCTCCCTCAGCTTCTGATACTGCAGCTGCGTTCTTAACGTTCTTGCTGTGGGCAGTGTGGGACACACACAGGTCAGACAGCTGACCCAAACTGACCGAAGGAGTATTTCATTGCATAGAACGTCATGCTCGGGGCATAGGCAGGGAGTGGGCCTGGGGGTTGTTACATTCTTTTGCTGGCGCCTTAACCCTTCTGTTAGCTCCTTAACTCCTTCACTACCTCGCAAATTCCTTTGCTTCCTCATTTGTTCGTGAGTTGTTGGGTCTGTTGGCTTTCCCAGTCATGCTGTTGTTCATGGGGCTCGCTCGGACTCTGCTGCGATCGCTCTCAGGCGATCCTGAGCTCTTGCTGCTCAGGACCTGGCTGTGCGTCAGTTAGCAGGTGGTAAGCAATTGTGTCATGTGTTTTATTTTCTGTTGTTTTAATTGCTTAGTAGTAGTAGTATTTGCATACCTTTGTGCTGTTGTTCATGGGGCTCGCTCGGACTCTGCTGCGATCGCTCTCAGGCTCTGGCTCTTGCTGCTCAGGACCTGGCTGTGCGTCAGTTGGCAGGTGGTGAGCAATTGTGTCATGTGTTTTATTTTCTGTTGTTTTAATTGCTTAGTAGTAGTAGTATTTGCATACCTTTGTTTATGTATATATAATTAATTTGTGTTCGATTGGTAGATGGTCCTTGTCTCAGTTTTGCAAGCTTCCTTGTCTTTTTCTTTCGATTCTTCCCCTCCAACAGAGGAGGGGGTGAGGGAGGTGTGCGAGCGGCTTCATGGTAATTTGCTGGCTGGAGTTAAACCACGACAATCCCCCAGGCAGCCTGGCACAATCTGGGCACAGGGACGTAGAGGCAATCGCCGTGATGCTCTGGTTAGCAAATGTGGCTAATCACTCTCAGATTGTTCCTCCAGGCATAGACAGCCCAGAGATTCCCATAAAGACTCTGTTTTACAGTCTCCCTGAAGGGTAATTAGCAGCAATAAAAATATTTTCAGAATTGCTGGCTGGTTAATAGTGTGCACAACATAGGAGAGCTTTGAGTCCCAGCATCGTCTGTGATGAGGCATGAAACGCCTCCAAACCCATGAGTAGCCCAAAACAAAAGCCTGTGCTGTGCCTCTCCATCACACAGCAGCAGCAGTCTGGGACATGCAGGGGAGGCATTGCTTCAGGCAGGACGGGAAAATAAAACCCAAATATTGTGTTTAAACAAGTGGTAACTTCCAAGTAAAAGAAAAAGAAATCTCCCTTGTGGAAACTGAATTCAGCGCTGTGCTCCTACACAGGGATGGCTGGAGCCAGCAGGAGACAGTCACTGGGCATCTTCACTTGAGGAGATTTGCAAAGGGGAAGCAGCTCAGTGTGATGGTGTTTTACTGACCAAGCTCATGTCCTCTTCTGAACCCCTCCGTTGCCTCTTCATGTTCGAATTTCAGTGCTCCTTCAACAAGCCAGAAGGGAAAGGCCTGAAAGGGGTGCGAGGTGAAGGATGTGCCATGGGCTCTCTGCTGAGCCTTACAGCTCACAAAGCTGCCAGCCAACCCACAGCCTTGGGACTCACCGCCTCCAGCTCTTGGGGACAGCACGTTTTTGCTTCCAGACAAATGGAAAGAAAGAGCAAAAGGAAATTCCATGTACTACATGGTAACCAGAGATCTGGGGCTGGCTGAAACAAATGTGTAAGAGTCAAAAGAAAGAGGGCAGGTAGTGATCCCAGCTGAACTCCAGGTGTGTTGTCCTCCTTGCCCTTTCCAGTGGTGTCTGGGCCTCGCACCTGGCAAAGCAGACAGCTTTGAAACTGCTTCCTACATTGTATAGACAGCACTTTGCCACTGTCACCCTGACGGCGAAGGTGACTGTAACATGCAAGTCTTGTGACCTGTACTGAAACAGACTTTATTTTTAAAGGGTTACCCCAATATCTTTTCCCTTTAATGTTGTTTTAAACTACACAGTGTTTAAAAATAGGCACATTAACAGTTGGTAATAACCAATACATTAGTGTTTGTTAATTGGGAGTCAGTAGGCTGGTCAGTCGTACATCCTCTGGAGTCAAAGTCCATGTGAGAAATCACTTGAGCAGTACAATAATAGTCGTCTATAAAAAAATTGAGGCATCACATAATGTACCTAAAGTCATTTTGCTCTGGATACTTCTTTATTGCCTTGTTCTTCACATCTGATAATGTCATACATATATGGAAAAAAAGAGGTTTCCATTTACAATGCAGAAATAAGTTGTAAGTTTTCTGTGATTAGAAGCTATTTGTACATAAAATCATCATAAAAATTATCCTCCTTTCACTAACAACTGACTTCTGGAATGGCTCAGAAGGATGTTGTGAATCTTTAAATGGGATAATATGCATAAACATGCAGTCTTGAGTTCCTGCATGTGTTCTGTATGAATAAAAGACGTTATTTAAATTCCATCCACTAGTGACAAGAGCTACTTTTTAAAAGGGCATTTTTTTTAACCTGGTCTGTTAATAGTATGCAATATTAAATTACCCCCAGAGACTTCAAAATAATACAGGAGATATTTTTTCAGGTCAGATACAATGCCTAAATGATTTTCACAAGAGTGTTCTGGATGAAAAAAGAACATTTCTCAAGGAAGATATTTAGACAAATGAATTAGTCTGCGTTACTTGGCTTAAATTCCAAAACTGTATTCCTACTCAAGTACTTTAAGAGCTTTGATGGGTTTCTGGTTGGCATTAAATGCAAAGCATCAAGGGGATTGTAAATGAAAGTGCATGGGACAGGTTCTGATTGTTGGCTGCAAGGCTGATACCTTTGGCGCATTGCTAGCAAGATTTGCTTCTACAGAGACATTTAGGACAGCAGATCAAATCTTGCTTTACTGAGCTGACACTAGGCCATCTAGCTGTAACAAACATATTTCACATGTTTGGGGTTGAAGTGTTCCTAGTCCTACCCTGTGCTGGCACTGGAAGAGGCTGGACCTGACACTGGAGACAAAGAGCTTCCCTTGGGGACACAGAGAACGTGTACATCACTGTCCTTTGCACAGTGCCTAACCACAGATGCTGCAAGGTTATGGGGTCTATGGCAAGGATATTTGGGATTTAAGGACCCCGAGGAGCCCTTAGCAGCCAGGCTGCTTTGGACACTCAAAGAGGGACACGGTCTGAGCTCTCGCCTCCCTCCTCTCTGCTGCTTTCCAGCCAAGTGTGCACGTACAGGGCTAATGCAGCATCCAAGAGCATTTGGGGAAATCAAACGCCTGTTTGATGAGCGGTCAAAACATAATAAAGGAAGGTGGGTTGAGAAGTATTGCCAGAAAGACCCGGGACAACACTGTTATTAAATACAGACCACTACCAAAACTCTGCACTGGCTGGTATGCTCGTACAATGAGGAAAGAATTGCTACTTGGCAATATCAGAGCTTGGAAGCTATGGGATGGCGGCCTGTTTTTCCAAAGGCATTTCACATTGAGGGACACAAGCCATTCTTATAAAACTGATAGCTGCAGACCAGTTCAGAGTCCTGGGAGCCAGATCCTGTGCTAATTCCTTGTGATTGTAACACACGGAAAGAACAAAGGGCTATATCCTGCCATTGATACTTTTTCAGGCCTCTTAATGGACATAGCTTGGAGTCCCAGATATAGATCAATGGCAGGATACAGTCGTAGTGACTGAAAGTGAACTAAAAGAATGGTGTCTTCCTATTTCAGCTTAATATGATATAGCACTTGCACATAATGGAGAACAGGTTTTTCTTCTGAACAAGTTGTCAAAGTATCTATTGCATCCCGATGAAGGAATGCTTGAGTAGCAAATCCCAACATGACACTTCAATAAATCTAGCAAATTTTACACCATTAATCTAGCAAAATATTACACCACACTGAGAATTCTCTGCAGGTTCTTTTAATTCAGCCCTTGCAGATATAGTATCTTGACTGAAACCACAGCTGGAGCTGTGACCAATAAAATGAGCCACTTTCAAAGGCGACGGATGATGGTGCTTCTCCCCGGCACTTGGTAGGACCTTTGCCATGTCTTTCAGTTTACGCAGGCTAACATCTGTGTGATTAAACTGTATTTTTGGGCTTGCTAGCTACCTACCAAGTCACTGAATATTAAGCCTTTCTTTATGGTGTGTGCATTACTGTGCGGGTCAGTAAAAAAAAAAACAAAACCAGCCACAGGTTTCATCAGTACTGTATTTTTAGAAGCTAGCTTATTCTCTTACCAGTGGTTATTAGTCCAAACAACTCATGACAGCTTCAATTCTCTTTAAACTTTTTCTCCCTCACAGTCGGAGGTAGCATTTCAAAATGTCTGGAAGGGTGCTATTTGCTTTGCTTCCCGAGATCTCCACAAAGATGTTGTGGATAACCACAAGAGTATCATCGACATTCCTTTATGGTAGTACATGGGGATATGATTTATTCAAAACTGGAGCGTACTTGAAACACGCGCTAAGCCAAAGCGCGCCGAGTCCCAGAACGGAGCCCTGGAGAATCCACCTAGACTGTTGACAAACCTGGCTCAGAAAAGCAACCTCAGTGTGGTCCAAGACTAACAGGGTATATGACAGTATTGCTAAAAACCTGGGAGACTAACGCGAACCAACCATCTGGGGCTGTTTAGCTGTTCTTGCTGTGTGATACCATAACTTGGCGTGAAGGGCTGGAGCCTCCAGCAAAATCAGACATGACAAAATCTTCTGAGCTGAGTCAGAAACAATAATCATTCTTTTCCCTGCAAAGCAGCAGAAATCACTGACTTTAGCGTATCTGAGAGCAGTCTGACAGATAGGAGTGGCTGGGCAGCATTGCCTTTCGCCTACTGATCACCTTGCAAACGTGCAAATGCTGAGAAAAGAAGGGCTGGTTAGGCTTTACTGCGCAGTAAACATTTACAGCCGCAGCATTGGTTCTTGTTCCTGTAAATGAGGCTACATCTACAGCGAGAGCCAGCTACTGAAGTCAGGATTGGGTCCTCGCCTCCTGTGCTGCTTGTCAGGCGCGCAGCGTCCCTTCCATGCGGGTCTGCCCTGGAGAAGCTGGCAAAGACAAAGTTGCCCTGAGATGAAATACCTAACTGTAATTTTTCAGTCTTTTCCCATTACTGAGGCAAAGTGTGAATTAGGAAGTGTCTTTCAGTGTATGTCTTGGAGAGAAATGACTGTTCCTCCTGCCTGCTGCTTGGCACAAGCTGGCTCCCCGTACTACTACTGGTGTGACAGAGAGAAACAAAGAGCAGGAGCCCAGCTGCCGTAGCTGCAGGTCAGCGGGTGGGCACCTGGGTTAGGCTTCCCTCCACCACACAAGCAGAAATCCCGGTGGCGTTAGCTGGGGTGGAAGCGTGGGGTCTCAATGCCCTGCATGATGCAATATCTCCAGCGCTTGAGATGCGTTCCTGTGAGCTGGGTCTGCTGTGACGGCCTGCGCCCGAGGGAGTAATGATGTCTGGGATTATGCAACGAGGTAGCCTGAGGTAAAGCTGAACATGCTTTTTACCTGCTAAAAGATAAGGGTTGGGGACCTCAGGAGAAAAGAGAGTGGAGCTGAACTCCTGCACGGTCAGCTGTGCATAGCTGGCAGCTGCCTGACGGTAGGAACACCATCCTACTCGATACCCCTTGTGCTTATAACAATGCCTGCCTCATGGTGGGCCAACTGAGCACACCTAAATCCTCCTTTATGCATTGCTTCTGCAAATGTAACGCTCCCTGTAAACACCGCCCCATAAACACTGTCATTTGGGGGCAAGTTTGGTGGTAGATTTAAAAGTAGGTGAGTTCAGGATGGCCCGTGGAAACAGCAGGAGACAGTGCTACTCAGAAGCGGTGCAGGTCCTGCCCCAGCCTCACTGGAGGTTGCTTCTCCGCTGCCTCACACCTTGTGAGGAGGCGAACTTCCCCGTCACTCGGGGCGCAGGGATGATGTGCTGCTTCAGTAACATGTTTACCCTCACTCCATGGGATTCGCATGACCACCTGCAATGCAAGACAAGGATGTCTCAAGCCGTTTGCGTTTTGGTACGTTTTTGCAGCTGACATGCTCATGTGAGGAGGCCCCGGGCTTGCCTAGGCTGAGCTGGGCAAAAATTCAAGCAGTGACCTAGACTTTGTGACTGAGGGCTGCTTGGTGGTGGTGGCAGGGAAAACAGGAATGTGCGATTCTGTGATTGCTGAGACAGACGTGCTCTTGTAGTCACAGTTTGCTTCTGAATTTGAGGAGTTACTGAGAAATTTAGCCTGCCTGGAAATTAATACAAGGGGAAAAAGTCCCAGAAAGAGCCCAAGCTGGTTGTGGGAGCAGGAGAGCCAACAAAGTCTGGGTTTTGTGGGCTTTTTCTGTTTGGTGACCTTCTGTATCCTACTGCAATAAACCCAGCCACTGCCCCAGCCTCTGCACTCGCTGTTCTTTGATTTGATCTTATTTTATTGCCTATGCTTATTGCCCATCCCATATACAATTGAATTCATATGGCATTAGTTCCAAAAAAGAAAAACAGAAAGCCTAAGAAGAGGGAGGAGAACTAGAACTCTGGAATTATAACAACCAAATATCCTTGTGTCTTTCCCAGCTCCCAACATCTTCCCAGTTCCTTCCCATGTCACCAGTACCTGCTGATGTCACCCTGCCAGCTGTGCTGCCCAACACCATGCACACGCCAGGTGCTGCAATATGGAGCTGGTAAGGGTGGAGAAAGGTTTCCCCTTCACAACAGCTTTTATTTGAATCCCACCCCACCATGGCTGCTGATTTTTTAAGCATGGGGTATCTTCGAAATTGCTACCTGCAGTCTTGCCTACCCAAAATCAGCGAGGGTGAGTGTGTGTCAAAATCTGTTTGAAAAGTGGTTAAAGACAGAGACAGGCACTATGGCTGCACAAGTCACATTGCATTTGGAAATCAAGCTATTACGTGCTTTAATATTTGTGCGTATAACAGTGTGTGTCTTCAAATAACTGCTGCTCCTGAACTCGGCGGTTTTTTGCTGCTTTATTTATAATGCTGAAGGTTTTTCTTCCCCTTGCTTGACTCATTTGCTGGATTTCCTCAGGTGTGCGGGAGTGTGCTAGCTGCAAAATGACTGTGGAATGAGCAATCCCTGATTTATGAACTTGTCTCATCATTAAGGGCTGGACTGTAGGATACATGCAGGGTTGGACTGCTGCAGGTTTTACTCCGAGAAGGCAGATTTCTCCTTGGAGCTCTTTGGTACAGGGGTGTACGTCTGACACCACAAGCAGAAAATGCAGCAGGCCAGTTCAGGCCATGTCTACTTCCATCTAGGTCATGCAGTCCCTGCAGAGTGAATCTTGTCTGAGCTGAGCTGGAGAATGGTGACTGGTGAGAGGCCACGACCCATTTATTTTCTTCACAGAAAAGTAAATAGTGTAAATATCACACCCTGTGCAGAGGATGCGCCACCATGGAAGATGCAGACTGAGAGAAAAGGTTTCCCCCTTAACTGCCATGAAATCTGTGGAATAGGACCAGATGGTGAGATCAAAAACCTGCACTCAGCCTTAAAAACTGAAAGTTAACACGGGAAATCGCAGAGGCATGAGCCCCAGAAGAAAGTCTTGGCAAGCAGCAAACCCAAAAGGCATCTAGACACGGTGCAGAGACAAGTGACTCACATACAAGACTTTAAAGTGCTGCAGGAAGAGAAACATCAACCAGGCGTTGGTGTCCCTCAAACACGCTTGTCCAAGAATTGGGATATAGCTCCCCTCCTCTGTGAAATGACTCTGCAACAACAGGTCCAGTTGAGGCACTTCATGGTTAGACTGGGCTGACAGAGAAAGTGGCTGGGAAGGGTCACTCCCTGTGGTGACAGGGCTCGCCAGCATGACATTTGGGGCAAGACCATCATCAGAATACGCAGCCTGATTAAACAGCAGTGGTGGGAGGAGCAGATGCTATTTAGACACCACAAATGCTAGTGAAGAAAAACAATCACTTTTTATGTATCCTGTCTGATAATGAGATACAACTGCACCTCCAAAATGGAATCTGAGACCTGGAGCCAGAGGGGTTGAGTGAAACTCCCACAGTCCTGGTGGGATATTGTCCCAAGAACACCACAGCTAAAGAAACTGAAAGCAGAACAATGCCCTGTGGTAGCCGGCAAGATGGGCAGAAAGAGAGGCTGACTGATCTTTCTAATCTGTAATTATGGTCCTAACATTATGTGGAAGGATAGTCCCACAATATGAATTTTATGGTGCTAGTTTAAGCCAAAATATGTGTCACAGGTCCCACTCTTTTGGAGGCATGAAACAACTTCTGTTTATAAATTCCTCTGCCACTGCAGCACTGTTGCCAGGACTGAAGGTGATTTCTGCTGACATACCAGTTAAGTCATCCTGAACCATGTTTGTTGTGTTTCTGGGATCAGTGGTTTTACTTCTTTCCCTGTGGCTAGGCATGTGTGTGCTCCTCTGCCTTGTACAGCAAACTGTCCGGTCCTTCAGACACTTGCATGGCGCACAGGCATCACGGGCAAAGCTCTGTCTTGCCAAATATCATGATACAGAGTAGTCAACTGTCTTGGATACCCAAAACTTAAATTCTGAAGAGCTGTAAGTTTCAGCAGGGTGCAGAACTGCAGGATGAAAAGAAAACATGGCCATTAACCCAGCATTGTCAAGCATATGACAGAGCTCACTGTTTTCTTTAAAAACAACAGCACAAAGCATTCAAAGGAAATTAAGGGTTTTGAATCCCTGACTGCCATGAATAATATAACAATTGCTGTGGAGACTGTGGATGTTCAGAGAATCAGGACTTGAAGGATAGTTCTTCACTGTTAAAATAAGGAGGGCCAAGGAGCACCGAAGGGCTCACATTAGTGCTGCTCACGCTCTTCTAGATCAGGCTCATCTAGATCAGACAGCTTTGTGGAGGAGTCCAAAACACAACTAACCATGGAGCGTTCAGGCAATCATATGTCCAGGGCTCTAGCTCTCTCTCCAGCCCTTTTCTGTTGAGCAGAATAGATGTTATTCCCCTAAGATCTCACACTGAAGTCTCCAAAAGTGAGAAGCTAAAACTGTAAGATCTTGTCAAACAAAAAGATAGTGTTGGTGCTTACAGTGTTTTTAAGAGTACAGGAGTCTTCCCACCTGACAGCTGAGGTTGAACTAAGCAGGACTTGCTGCTGAAGCCGGAAAGCTGGCCGTGTGTTTCGTTTGCGGACGTGCCTTTTCGTTCAAATGGAATTTGGACAGTGTTTTGCGCCGAGTGATTTCCAGAAAGTCTTGTTCTTCATCCTGTTGGAATTTTTGAGGAGATATTTGCCCGGGCTGTCCATGTGAGTGTCTCTTGTAATGTTTGATCCCTCGGAGAACAATCATGGATGAAATTGCAAAAAATGTTGTGCAACTCTGTTTTTCTCAGTTAGGAGCTTGGAAATAACAAATATGCTGGAATGTGGTTTCAGTCCATTCCCTTCTTTATTTGACCTCCTATCAAGAAGAAATAATATATTCTTCTTCTGGAATAGGAGCTGTGTCAGCCAGTGTATTGACACATCTGTGAAATGTACGGGCTTACTTCAAAACAACATCTTTTGGAAAGGAAATTGCACTGAATCTCTTCTTAAGTCACTGGCCAACCATGCAAGGACAGGACAGGAGTTTGTCCTGCTTTTCACCAGACTTCTGCAGTCCTCAACCAACTTAGACGCTTTCAGCGCATTCCCCTTTGATGGCTCTGTGGGTTACAGCATCCCTATCCTCCAGCAAAGCCAGCCCTCCACCCCGGCTCCTAGCAAACCTCTCTTTACAGCCTCCTTGACCACCAAGAGCCCTGTACCACCACCAGCCCCATGCCTTCCCAGTGCCTGTGGAAGGACCTTGCTGTCCACCAGCCCTGGGACCCCTTGGGGAGCCAGTCCTCCTCCCACCCACCCCTTCCCTACAGCTGCAATCTGCTGCTGCCACTGTGAACCCTGGAGCCCACGTGGCCTTTGGCCATAGCTGGGCATCCCTGGGGTGGAGGAGCCACCCCACCTGCCTCCATCTCAGCTGCATCACTGGGTTGCAGCTCCTGCAGTCTTGTCCTCACCTTAAAGGTTGCTGAGAGCAGAGAGGGAAGTCCAGTAATCACAGAATCACAGAACGGTTTGGGTTGGAAGGGACCTTAAAGACCATCCAGTTCCAACCCCCCTGCCATGGGCAGGGACACCTTCCACTAGACCAGGTTGCTCAAAGCCTCGTCCAGCCTGCCCTTGAACACTTCCAGGGATGGGGCATCCACAGCTTCTCTGGGCAACCTGTTCCAGTGCCTCACCACCCTCTCCAGGACGAACTTCTTCCTGATATCTAATGGAAACAGGGGTACAGCCAAACAGTCCTCCTACGACTACTTGCACCTTATCCTACCAGGTATTTCACTGCTCCCGCACCCAGATGAGGCCTCGTTGCCCTGTGTGGGAGCACTGGTGGAGGCAACAACAAGCCCTCACTTGGGCATCTCGTCCAGGCACCCTTGACCCCAGCCACACACATACCAGCCCCCTCAGGTCTGTGTAAAGCATCTCCCACCCTGCATTCACCTTTTCCTACTGGCACATCATTTCCTCTTCCCTCTGAGGAAACTTGTTCCCTGAGCCAAATGGCACGATGAAATACATTGCTGGGACGTTTTGACTGTGATAGGGGGATTTCTCACTTGTCTGCAAGGATGCGCAGGCAGTTGCTGCCCAGGCATTTCAGGAATGGCGGTGGAGAGAGACAGGGCTGGAAAGGAGGTGGGAGGAGTGTGCCTAGACAAGTGATTGATTATGGTGTTTGGCTTGCTGATTTTGCAATTGTCTTCCTAAAAGCCTGTCAGGACTCTGTGCTGAGGTTTTCAAAAGCTCATCGAGGCCATGTATAGCCTACAGCTGTTTTTTCCAACACTCAGATTGCTTTTAAAACACCACCAAATAAAAAATTATTTAATCTTTTGTGAAGTGCCCCATCCTCCCATTAAAAACCTATTCTCCAAACACCACAGTCTTCTTCTTAAGGATCAAACTGAGAGAATGCTCACGTCGCTAATATTTTATTTTTTCTGTTTAATAGTGGAATAGAAAATGTGCCTGTGTAAAGTAAGAATTAAAATAAAATCTGAATAGACAACCCAAATATACAAACAACATGTTCATAGACTCCTGGGTTCTCAGGAAAGGTAATTTCATCATCAGACTGATTTCTGAACAGGCAAAATCCTGCCTACAGTGTATTACTTTGCTGTTTTGAAAATGCTGACTGCTTCTTGAGAAACCTGTGTTAGCAAAGAAAAATGGAGGTGAAATAACTGAGAAAAGAACCATAGGCTGCTTATTCACACAATTCATCAATGCTAATCAGCCTCTCGATTTGCCCAGCATATAGGAGCTGATGTAACTGCCCTGAAATCCACTGTAGATGTAATTGAAACCTGCTGCAAAAGTGGGCTTTTCTTACTGAGTGCTTGCTCAGTGTAACGGTGAAGTTTCAAATTTTTTACAAGTGCATTTTATGGCTTGTCCTGTATAGTAAATAAAATGCTGGAAAACTGGCTTTCTCCTCAGGCTTGTTGTTTTTGTAATGATTCCAATAACTACCACATCACTGAATAGCTCTTAATATGCTTGCACAGCCATGAAAATTTATAATAAACAGATGGATTTCGAGAAAAAGTACAACGTCAGTAACTCACAGCCTTGTCTTTCCAGGTTCAGCTGCATGCTTTTTTATTATTATCCTCTCTATGCTTCCTTCCAACCACCCAGCTATATGTTTCCAAAGAAATGCACATTCTTTTCAACTTGGAACCATGCAAGTGTAGCAAGTCACCTAATAAGAATATGTAGGTCATGATATTACATGACTTGCTGAGCTCTGATTCAGTGATTTATGCTCTTTTTCAGTTCCTTCATCACCACTAGCTGCTGTGGAAGGAGCCAAAATGAATACAAATTATTATGGCTTGAACTAACAAAAAGGAAAGGTCCTTTTTATGACTTAAATCTCTATTTTAAGTTCATTTTTTAACATATAATTTCCATTTATTTTCAGAAGGAAAATACTAGGTTTATTTTACTTTTGTTAAGTCAAATGAATGAGCTATACTCACTCACTACTGAGGGGAGTATTTAGCACTACCATTAGCCCCGTTAATTTCGAAATAGGCTTGAAGTGACCTGCAGAAGAGAAAACTTTGGTGTAAAATAAACCACCATAATTCTGCAGACTCCGATGCACGCCCTTCTTCAGGGGTACCAAGCACAGACTACGCTGTCGGTGACTTGCCCCAGTGCCCCCGAGTGTTGCCTGCTCAGGTGCTAGCGGTGACAGGCCTGCTTTGGAGGGGACGGTAAGTCACAAAGCTGTGATTGGCAGGGTTGGTTTAAGGACAAACAACCACACTCTGTGCATTTTTAATCCCTTCTACTCAAGGTTAACTTTGACTTAGATAACAGTGTATTTTGCAGCGCTCCCTCCAGAGCAGCCCTGCAGCCCCCCAAGCCCTGGTAGGAAGGGCAGAGTGGGCAGGAGGGATGGGGTGTACTGGGATGGGTCTGGTGCAGGAGAGTGGACAGGGACAGGTCTGGTGCAGGGGCTGCCATCTGGGAGCGCAGTACTTCACACATCCACTGCCACCCTTTGCAGGGAAGGGCGCAGGACTTTACATCTTCCAGCAGAGTAGCTCTGGTATGTGGGAGGGAAGAGCTGAGGGTCAAACACAAACCATCTTTCAAACACACAGAGAGATCCCCTAACTTTGCTTTCCGCAAAGTCAGTAGGAGTTTTGCCAGTGATTTTACTGGAGCAGAGGGATGCAAATCCTGCAGGACTTGGAAATCCTTCCCATGTGGTGTACCCTCTAACCCTTCCTACCACAGGCTGCGATGTGAAAGCCAAATATAACCAAATAACACCTAGCCATTAGGAACTTAGGTCTTTTGGTAAATACTGAGTGATTCTACACAGTGTGCTTTGACAAAAAGGTTAGCTCTGAGGGCGTGCAGATGAAGGGATGCTTATTGGCATCTTGCTCTGCTTTTTCATCCCCATTGCATGTCGTGGTAGACTTGCCTACTGGAAAGTGGATTGAGACCGTCTTGCTTATTTTGCACAGTTTGCTCAATTCAACTACCGCAAAGGTTTCCATTTATCTGACTGGCTTTGTATTGGCAATTTCATTTACTCGTGACAGGCTTTGCAGACAGACACAATCAAGCAATTTGTGTCAGAAAAACAACAAACCAAGCACAGAAGTATAGCTTAGCACAAATTTTTCAAGGACAGATCAGGCTGGAACAAGACACTGTCCTTCCAAGAGAAGGAAATGGATTCATTTATTTATTCCAATATATTATTTGTAGATAGGGGAGAGGCAATATATCTTCAATTTGGCAAAGTCTTGCAACTGACTCACATGACATCCTCATGCACGTTACATGTATACAGTAAATCAAGAGAAATAAGAAAATAGTTGGAAAAGTGTATTCAGAAAGTTGCTATCGGTGACCTGTGAGCAGAATAGAAGGATGTGTGAAATGGACATTTCCAAGTCTTTTGCTCTTAAATATTTTCATAAACAACTTCAATAAGGCATTTAAGAGTATGCTCAGTGCTTAGTACTTCTCATTCTGTAGACCACCATATTGGGAAGGGTAGCATGCACTTTGGTGAACAGGATTGGAATTCAGAAAGATCGTGGTAAATGAGCATGATAGTTCGAAAAAGTAATTCTGTAAGAGGAATGTGAAGTTTCACAGTTAGGTTTGCAACTTTCTGTGGCTTATATGATGCAATGACTCAAGGTTGTCAAGCTGTTAAGAAGAATCGTAAAGAGTATGCTGCGCTATGCACATCTCATGTACAACAGACGACAGCCTCCTCCTTTTCTCCTGAGTCACTGGAGACCCACTGTGAGAGAAGAGAAATTAAAATAGAGGCAAAAGGGGAAAGGAAAGTTCTTTTTGTGTATTGCAGATGGATAAGGGGAAGAGAACACAGTAAAACAAGTTTTAAGAGAGAATTAAGCATGAAGAAAACAGTGTTCCTTATAAAAAAGACAGAAGCAGAAAGATTTGCAGTAATGTATAAGTTTTACAACAAAAGGTTGGAAAACATTTCATTTTTACATCTTTGCATGCATTGTGAATGTGATGGAAAAGTCTCGGTTCGTGTGCTCTGGACCAGATTATTTCCATTGCCTTCGATGGAATAGTAGTGAAAAGGCTGTCAGAGAGAGGAAACCTCAATTTTCCTGGTGTCACTAATCAACATATATTTAGTAGAAACACATCTTTAAGACATGTTTTTTATTATGGGAGAACACTTTTTTATAATGGGAGAAGTACATATTTCTGTCACATTGCTTTTTTGGAAAGCAAATCAACTTTAAAACATGAAGTCAAAGAACCAAGAAGAAACCCAGCTATTCAAAATGAAGAGGTAGATCTAAACTTTGTGACTCCCTAAGATGTGCTAGATATCCCAGGTCTCTGCCATGGAAGTGACAGAAAAGGGAGACTTCTGATGTCCTGTATGAAAAATGGAGTGATCTCAAAACTTCACTGCATGGCCAATGCACTGACATGTGACTTCCACACTGGAGTAGAACCTTGTAGTGAAGGGGCGCATGGCTGTGGTGGAAGGAGTAGCTGGGAGGTCAGTTACTGCATATGAGTCTTCAGGACACTCAAGACACAAGCACTTCTTAGGAAAGCCTGAGAGAGTTGGGCTTGTTCAGCCTGGAGAAGAGAAGGCTCCGGGGAGACCTTATAGCACCTTCCAGTACTTGAAGGGGCTACAAGGAAGCTGGGGGGGACTTTTTACAAGGGCCTGTAGTGACAGGACAAGGGGTAAGGGATTCGGGATTAAATTGAAAGTGGGGAGGTTTAGATTAGATATCAGGAAGAAATTATTCCTGGAGAGGGTGGTGAGGCACTGGAACAGGTAGCCCAGAGAAGCTGTGGATGCCCCATCCCTGGAAGTGTTCAAGGCCAGGCTGGATGAGGCTTTGAGCAACCTGGTCTAGTGGAAGGTGTCCCTGCCCATGGCAGGGGGGTTGGAACTAGATGGTCTTTTCCCCCTGTGGCAACAAAAATTGTCTGAACATAAGAGCTTTCCTGGAAGACTGAAGATATTCCCCTATGTATAAAAGCAGATATAAATTTTTCATTCTTCTTTTGCAGGAAAAAAAGTGCTTAGAGTCAGACAGACATTTGCTGTTGTCTCCTCTTGATATAGTTGACATTTTAGTGGTTTTTTTTCAAATATGTTGCAGTTATAGAGACAAAACACAAAGGACCTACAAACCCTAAAACCCTCAGTTTTTAACCAGACAAGAATGTATAAATATAAACAGGGTTGCCAAAAAGTTCAGTCAGTCCCATTTATAATGGCAGGGAGCCATAAGGTCCTTCAATGCAAGATAGGCTGCACGAGTCTGAAGCCCACACAGAAAAGCGACCCCGAGCGTGCTGGCTATAAGAAGATCTTCATTTGATGCTGGAATCTCATTCAGTGTGTATCTTTCCGTGGGTGTCCTAGCCTTTCCACTTCAAGATGTTTCTGTGCTACAGTACTCGCAATGTCCCAGATAAGGAGGAAGAGGAAAATGGAGTGCGTGTAAACAAACTTGAAGTCTTTCAAACATTCAGCGTCCCTTGGGCTTTTTAATTTTCCTCACTGCAAACCCTTTGACTCCAATTGCCGTCCTCTGTACACTTCCCACAGACAGAGAAACAAAAGCAAAGGCTACTCGGACGTGGGTTTTCCCCTACTGCCACCTGTGTCAGTGTTAGGCTAACAGATGGGAGCGGTTGAGCTGCTGGGCATGGCAGTACTGGATGACCAAGCCCAGGTGCCCTGATCCTGAGACTTTCTGCAGATACTATAACTGTACCCATAAAACAACCTATTTAAGTTGCCTGTGCCAATGCCAAAATCCATTTAAAGAAGAGGATTCACCATGTCCCCCTCTCCTAGCTCCACATGAGCCCTGAACTGATATTCCGAACTGATGTGCCACTCAGGGTGTTGTACCCAGCTTGTGGAGCATGGTACGTGGGGATGAACTTCTTTCAGTGTGGGGGCAACCACTGCGTCCCCACAGAAATGGTGAGTTGCTTCTCCGGTACAATGCAATCTGTCTATTGGCTTGTTTGGTTTAGTTTTGTTTCTCTTCTGCTCACACCCGCAGAGCTGTTGGTGTTCACAAAACTCAGTTTTAGATGTAACATGGACATGCCTGCAAAGCACACTAGGAATATTATTATGCAGTTAGATATCCATGTGTTTATTCTACCTTCTCCTGTTCAGACAAGTCCCGTCACAGCCTATTACAAACCACTAAGAAATTCCTGTGAGTTTTGGAGCCTTTTATTCTGCAGAAGCTTATTCTAATCTAAATTCTATATGTAAGTTAAATAAATCCCCCAGAAGAGAACCAGAGATTGCTTAGACTAGGTCTTATGCTGCTGATTTTACTTTTGAACAAGTTTTAAGCAACCCAGGAACATAGAGGCTGTCTGCAGATTTCACCCTACTTTGCATTTCTTGATGAAAGAGGAGTATTTGTTGAAGACTCATATCTCATTAGACTGCATCTAGATTCACGGTTTGTTTGGTTTCTTTCTTTTTAATGTTAAGTTTGGAGGATTGTCTAGGGGAAAATATCCAGGACTTGACTGAGATTTTTAATTTCATAAAGGCAGTGATGTTCTCAATTTTTATATAGGATCCGGATCCAACTCATGAATCTAGACTTACAGCTCCCCACCACGAAAGAACGTAAGCACCCCAGCTCAAATCACAGATCTACAAAGGACTTTTTATATGCCTAAAATAACACAAACTTGAGCTTTCCTAGACAGGGCCTGGTTCAGAGAACCTGGAAAGGTATAATGCCACCACTGTGTGACAATGTAATGAAATGACTCCTGCCAGAGACTCAGTGGTGATTGATCTCGTTCTGAGTCAAGGGCTCTTCACTTTCAGTCAGTATCATGAATTTAAACTGTCTCTCTCAAGTGTCTACTGGAAACACGAATGCTTATATACATATTTCTTTATGGTGTTCCTTTAGACTTATACATAGGCTACCAAGGTGCAGTCTTCTGTATGTTGCTCTTTCTACCTCTACATACGTTGATGTTTATGCATGTTTCTCCTGCTAATTCTCAGTTCCAACTGAACTAAACTCAAGAAACCACAGGTGATTTTGGATGATATCCAAGGATTGCTGTCAGGGAATGAGGTGACTCTACGGTGCTTTCTTCACCCTTGAGTTTTCCTTGGGACCTTCTGCAGAACATGTTTTTGCCATCAGCACCTGTTTGATGTGCATAAGAGTTAGCAAACACATTTTCTTGCTGTTGTGCCAATGAAAGTCCTACCTTTTGAATCAGTATATGCTGTGGGAAGAGGCTGTGACTCACCCTGCCCAGCTTAACTGAAAAGGTATACACAGGAGCTGGAACTTTACATGGCAAAGTACATTTTTATATGCAAACAAAGCCCATTGGCATAGGGATTATCAGTGAGGAAATGATGCCCCAGGTCATGGCTCACCCTCCAGGCAATGGGATGGGTGGCAGGGTGCTGACACAGCCTTACCTGAGCCAGCCCTGAAGGCCAGCTGAGCCATCGTTGCTTCACCACACAGAGGTTTTACAACAGACCTTGTTGTGGACATTCAGCTGGAGCTTTCCCTTCCTAGCCCTACCTAATTCACCATGAACACATCACACTAAGTCATAATTAACCAAGAGTTTCAAGCAATCATAAATCAAATGAGACTGGCCATTGGTTGGGAGAGTCAGACTCTGCCCTCCCTCCCCAGACTGGAGTGCTCATCACCTCCCACTGTCCGCACGTGTTAAGGGCACTTGGATCTGCTCCTCATCTTCCAGCCATAGAGATAATGGGGTGCTATGGCACAAAAACCCTGTCTCAGCCATACAGATCTCTTTCAGCCCTTCATCCCAGAGAATCCATTTGAGCCTTTGTATATTATCTTGGCAGCATAAAATTTTATGCTCCCAACAAACAGCTCTGCAGTAAAACATTGTGCTAAAGACTGGTTTATAGTGGTCATGAGTAACACATGCTGTACCATATAGTTTCTCTTCTAAATATCTCTGCGGGTGCTGTTTTGCTCAGAGGTTCCTGGCTTGGGATGTGCTGTAATTTTCTAAATACTTCAACTGTAGGATTCACAGATGGAGGGATTGTCATGGTTTAACCTCGGCTAGC
>NW_010246846.1:0-409 GCF_000690775.1 Eurypyga helias
TCCTCATTCTTCATCCTCCTCCTCCACCTCCTTCTCCCTCGTCCGACTCCTCCTTCTCCTGCCTCCTCCTTCCCTTCCTCCCCCTTCGCCTTCCTCTTCCTCCTCCTTCGTCCCCCATCATCTTCCTCCTTCTCCCAACTTCCTCTTCACCCAACACTGGAAACGCCCAACACTACTGACATGGGACCCCCTGGGACCACCCACTCCCCTGGGACCCCTCCCCCCAGATCTATGGGTGCCTTCCTAGACTCCTGGGACCCTTCCCCCCCAACCTCCAGATCTATGAGTGTCCCCCTGACCCTTGGGACCCCACCCAGATCCCTGGGACCCCCCAAAACCAAGGGGTGCCCCTCTGATTCCTGAGACCCCACCCCAGACCCCTGTGACCCTTCCCAGATCGATGGGTACC
>NW_010246847.1:0-4104 GCF_000690775.1 Eurypyga helias
AGCCGGAGTTAAACCACAACAGGAGACAAGCAAGGGGATTTAAAACGTTGACTTAAATCCGATATACTTGGTCAATAACAGCACTGGGAGCAGTTCCCTTACAGCATCTAAGCTGTGAAAACTGAGTATATGCTCTTATTACTAAAGCTTCGTTCAGCTGATGACTTGTTCTGAGTAGGTATAGATTAAGGTTTCAGAAAAGAAATTTAGTGTGTATAGCTGTGAAACATGGTCCAAATCAACACAAGATATTACTGGACAGTTGTCACTTTGTTTATGCTGCTTCTGTTGGTGATTAGGAAGTATTTACTGCATTTTTTTACTTCTAGACTAGATTAACTGCTTCAGCTTTTGCTTTGACATAGTACACAACTGTTCATTTATAATTGTAGTTGTGTCCATTTAAATTTTTAGAAAGCTGTTTTTAATGTACTTTGCATGTAGCTGCTCCCAGAAACACGCTAGGCATATTTCAAATATCTATATCAAAAAAAAAATCATGAAGCATGGTGTGCTGGGTTTGTGTGGTGGGGTTTTGGAGGGGAAGGGCTACAGGGGTGGCTCCTCTGAGAAGCCTCTAGAAGATTCCCTCGCTCCAAGGTACAATCAGCAATGGTGGTAGCACCTCTGTGATAATGTATGTAAAGAGGGGAAAAAACTGATGCTAACCCTGTAGTGTAGAGAGGAGTAGGATGTGAGAGAAACAACCAGGCAGACACCCAGGTCAGTGCAGAAAGGCGGGGAGGAGCTGGACTGGAGCAGAGGTTTCCCTGCAACCCCATGGTGAGGGGGCAAGTTGTGCCCCTGAACCCATGGAGGGGCACCAGGGAGCAGAGCCCCACCTGCAGCCTTGGGAGGACCCAATGCTAGAGCAGGCGGCTGTTCCGAAAGGAGCCCATGACTCCACGGGAAGCCTAACCTAGAGCAGTCTTCTGCTGAAGGACTGCACCCTGTGACCCACACTGAGGCAGTTCATAAAGAACTGCAGCCCTTGGGAAGGACTCACATTGGAGAAGTTGGTGAAGGACTGTCTCCTGTGGTCGGGACCCCATGCTGGAGTACGGGAAGAGTGTGATGAGTCCTCCCCCTGAGAAGGAAGAAGTGGCTCAGCCCGTGAGACTTTCCTTGTATTTTCTCCTCCTGAGTCCCCTGGAGGTATGGGAAGAGGGGAAGGGGGAAAGTGAAGGAGCAGCCATGTGCATAGTTGCCAGCTGGGCCTAAATTGGGACATGTTGATATGTTTATATGAGACAAATTCTCTGCTTGAAAAATTTTTGTTGGAAAAGTTGAGCAGTATTTATTTGAGCTTTAATTTCTTTTACTATTAGTCAAAATGATCAAAATGTATTACTAACTAGTAGATGTTCTGCCTATGTAAATTATTTGAATGGTGCCAATTCTTCTGCCTTTTCCTCATCTTTTGCTGTTCCTAGTCAATTGTCTAGTTAGACATAATTTATCTCAACCTATACTCGAAGTAGTTTATCTTCTTTGATGTTAAGTACTGGTAGTTAAAAGTTATTAAAAGTTTGAACTGCCAGTGCTTTGGATGTACAAATCTCAAAATTAATCTTCCCATTCTATTTATTTCAGTATAACACTTTTCACATTAGGAACGTTTCGCTTTGTTCAGCTAGTCTTTTTACTGTTTTCTGACGCTTCAAATGCATTCTTGAAATACACCTTGATAGCATTTAAATAACATTCCTAACCTTAGCAAGCCACTGTACTGCACCTTCCACAGATGAGTGTTTTTTGGGTCCTCTCTTCAAAATCCAAAGATAAATTATGTTTTGCCAAGAAAGAGATGTGTTCAAATGGCTAGTGAATAGTGAGATGTGAAATCTTAAGGACTTCATAAGTGATTAAGTTTTGAGGGCAAGGAAAAGTTATTTTATTGATGGCAGGTGATCTGGGGGAAAAAAGAAGGGGCAGGGGCTGTTAGGCTGTCCTGTCCCCAGGCATATAAATGCTTTGCAGCATTTTCACATTTAGTTTCACGTAACATACTTTCCTGCCTTAGCTTAACTTGGTGTTTAGCCCCAGTCAGCAACTAGGCACCACACAGCTGCTCTCTAACCTCCTCCCTCCCCTAGTGAAGGAGAGAGTCAGAGGAAAAATTAACAAAATTCATTGGTTGAAATAAGAGCAGTTTAATAATTGAAAATAAAGTAAGTAAAATAATGATACTACTAATAATTATATGTACTGGAAAATAGTACTGTCACTACTAATATACGATGAAAAAGAAAAAAACAATGGGAAAAAACTAAATTATGCAGCTGCTCACTACCTGCCAACTGATGCCCAGCCAGTCCCCAAGCAGTAAGAGAGACCCTCCCAGCCAACTCTCCCCAGTTTATATGCTGAGCATGATATTTTATGATATGGAATATCCCTTTGGTCATTTTGGGTCAGTTGTCTTGCGCGTGTCTTTTTCTAGCTTCTTGTAGAGAAGAATGTGGGACACAGGTGCAGTATGAGAAACTGAAATAGCCCTTGGCTTAAAGGAAACATTGCTTGGCAACAACTAAAAACTATGATGTCAAAATTATTCTTAGCAGAAATCTAAAACATAGCCTCATACTAGTTACTCTGAAGAAAATTAACTCTATCCCTATGAAAAACAGAACGTTTATCTTGCTAATGCATGTGAAAAATCATACTTTATCTGAGTTGATGATGCCATCTGAATTTGTCACAATAGTATTGAAAAAGCATATTAGATGATCACCACCCACACTGATATTAGTATTTTTGGGGGTCAGAGATCATAAGGTTTAAGGAGTGTAAATGCTCTTTAATAATCTAGGTTTTGCTGGCCACTGTAACCTTGCCATAGGAGTGCCTGTCCCTAAGGCTCCAAATCCTGTGATGGAAAGTGTGGTATGGCAGGTTTGGAACAGTGTCAGTTTCTGCCTTTTTCTCCAGCAGAATTACTGGGCTCTGGCTCCTTTCCTGCATCACAGGAAAAGTTCTGCAGTTGTAGAGGAAGAGAGGAGCAGCAAAATACTGCACCCTTCCCACCCATTCCCAACACATACACTGGTAGTGCTACCCTGCTGCAGAAGTCAAGAAGCTATGTGAACGTCCCTGATTTAGTGATGGGGAAGGAAACACTTAAGATTGTTTAGACCTGGGCCATTCCATACTGAATTCATGCAGGGAATTAGTACAGAATAGGTACTGTTGTCGAAGTTCACAATCTTGATTTATAATTCTGCTGCCTTCCTATAAAGATAAGCTCTCAGGCAAAGAGAGAAAGGAGACAATTTCATGTGTATTCTTATCAGTAGAGAGTCTGCTTTCTAGAGGTGAACTTGTCTTTTCTCCTTGCCTGTTCAGGAGAAGAACTGGTGAGGTTCTTAATTCTGTAAAGTTTATCTTATCTTACTGCACAGCAGGGCCATGGAGAAGTATCTGAGCATCATCAACTTATGCAGATTCATTAGAAATTCCAGCCCACGGGGAGGCTCACTGGAAGAGTAGAAGTGGAAAAACTGCTGCCTTGAAGTCATCCAAGATGCAGATTCCTTCCTTGTCACTGACTTCTGGGGTTTTCTCACTATGATGTTCAGTTTATGTTTTAACTTGGAGGGAGATTTATTCTTTAGGCAATTTTATAGTAGTTTAATTTTGAGTTAATTTATTTCATGTTGTTTTATACAGGTTGCTTGTGATTTGGGGGCACATAACTTTTAATTCACATAGTTGTAATATTATCTTTGCAAATTGAAGGTTAATGCTTACTCCACCTTCCAGGGAAAGTTTTTGAATTGCAGTTTCAGTGTGTCACTGGATTTGATCATCCTGTTTTAATGGATGTTTGTTATTTTTATCAATTGTTTAATAACCTGATAATGTCGTATCAGAGCCAGTGCTTTGTATGGAGTTACATTTTTAGCCTATCAAGATATATCTGATTTCATATACTAGATGATCAACGGGTGTCTACCAGGTCAATAATAAGTACGTTTATGGTTGTTTAAGAATTTACATATTACAATGTATGGCAAATCTTAAATGAGGGCCTGTCAGAAAAGGATTTATTTCAGTTTTTAAAAAGGAAGTTAGCAAATTTCTATCTTAAAAATAAAAAGGGGG
>NW_010246848.1:0-2870 GCF_000690775.1 Eurypyga helias
CCCAAGTAAAAACCCTTGGCCAGAATGGAGAGGGCAGCCTAGGACAGACAGAGCCTCTCCTCTGTCACCAGCTCCAGTTTGCCAGATATCGGTTAGGCGTTAAGTAAGGCGACGCAGGGAGTTGTACGTGCATCACGAGCTGTCTTCACCCTCAAAAGCGAGGGCTCTGTGAACACACGGGTTTGGGTCCGCCTCTCGCAGAGAAAGGGGGTCAGCCTTAGTCCTGGCCTGTGCCTGCCCAGAGCATGACCCTCTGGGGAGCACGATTCCCAAGCCTGCACGACGTTGTACAAACGCCAGCAGGGAATTCGCTGCAAGCGGTCTCCGGCGGGAGACGGTGTCAGTCCGAGGCCTTCCTCGCGGTTTAACAGACAAGGAAACTGAGGCCCCTGGAGATGACGGAGGTTTTTTCTCAGCAGATCAGTAGCAGAGCCTGAAGTGATGCCTCAGGCCTTTGATCCTAAATCATATACTCAGCTGCCACCTGCAGCCGTGGTGCCAGCACTTCCATCCTCAGGGATGCAGTTCTGTAGGAACTTTTCAGCCTCCCATTCACACCAGCCCGAAGACAACCAGCCGCAGTTGGGTTCGGGCAGCGCCGCAGATGCTCTGCCTGGGCCCTGCCCCTGAGAAACTCCCTCCTCGACCCCACCTGCTACAAATTCACCTCCTCAAGCAGGCCTGGCCATGTTTCTCCTGCAGCACCTGGCTGACGAGGAGTGATCATGCCAGGGATCTCCACCTTTTTGTAGCCGTTGCCAGGCAGGGCCGTCCCTCCATTTCTGCAGGATTGCTTTTGCCGTGGTCAGTTTTACTTGCCTTTCCTAGAAACACAATTGCCCACACACCCCCTCCCCCCGACCAACGATCCGTCTGTGTATACATTCATGTGACCCCCAAAACACAAAGAATCAAGCTTCACGTACCTATACCAACAACTACAGCCCAAGTGCTGCACCACAGCCGTGCAGGTGGTGTGCGGGGGGGAGAGCCGCAGCATGCCACGCTCCAGCTCCCACACGCAGCACCGCTCCGTCTAATTCCCCACGCTCTCCAGGTTTCCCCTCTTAGATCCCAACTCTTCCACCCGAACAGGCAAGGCTGCTCTTACATACAAGTTTCAGTTGCACAGTATCATGTTTTGGACATGTTGAAAGCAGCTTGGCAGGCATGTGTTGTTGGGAAGCTCCAGAGTTTAGCCTGCTGTTGGATGTTGCCTCTCCTGTCGATTTACTTCTCAGGAGAAAAAAAAAAAATAATAAATTAGTTGTGATGTTTCCTGGTGCAACTATTTCCAATCCTCTTACCTGACAGACATCTTGCACGGCCAGTAGGTACGATGCACACAGCGTCCCGAGCTTACGCAGCTGCTTCTAAATGCCAAAAGCACTAACACAACATACAGTAACTACTCGCTACCTTCTTCTAACGCTACTACGATATTAAACAGCAACAGCCGTAGATCCCAGCCTCACCAGGGGCTTGAGGGCTGTTGTTCACGCAAGCACGTCTGGTGGCGTAGGCATCTTTCTACTGGGATTTTGGGGGCGTCGGCTCGATTCCAGGGCATGCTTTGATCCAGTCAGCGGTAGTGCGCGAGTAAGGAGTCCGCATCCTGCGCGAAGACCTTCTGGCTTTAGTCCCACGGAGAATAAAAAATGCCGCCCCCAGTTGTGGACAGGGATGATCCGCAAGGAAAAACGCTAGGAAGTAGGGCAGCCAGTGCTGTTAAGCCCAGCAGGTGTTGGATGAACTGGCAAGTGAGTACTAAAGCACATTTAGTCTGTCCATGACTGAGTTAGAGGAGGCAGTGACGCCTTCGTACGCCCTGCTCCTTGCTGTTCGTCATCCCAGTGAAGTATCTTAACGCTACAAACTTTGGTGCTCTCTTCTCAGAGTCAGAAGTGATGCCTGCGCGTTAGCAGAGCTGGAACACCATCTCCCACAGCAGGGCCTCAACTCTAGCGGCTGCTCACTGACCCACACAGCTGTACTGACTCTCACTCTGCTCTTACTCGTGCTAACTACAACAGAGCTCCAGCCCCGGCTTGGCTACAGCGTCAGACGCTACCGCACACCCACCACTGCTACTACCATCGGTAAAGCTGCAACTGCAGGAAGTGTTCTGGGGACAAGGGGGCTGGACCCCCACCCAGAAACTTCACAAAACATCCCAAGCAAGGGGATTCTTTGTGCTCAACGGGCTATTTCTGACAGCTTCCTTCACTTCGCAAATAACTGTAGTTCATGCTGCTCCCAGTGCAAAGGGAACAAGCCAGGGGTCTCCCTCTTCTCTTGCCCCATCTCCTGCCAAGCCCGGTGCAAACCACTGAACAGGGTGGCACCTCTGGCAGTGAGGACAGAAGAGCTGATTGCAAAGTGCTGAGCTCCACCCAGCCCCGTCCAGCTCCCAGCTACACAGAGAGTCAGTACTTGCTAAAAGGGGACCGGGCTGTACAGGAGGGCGTGCTCCACCAGGCAGGTGCAAGACTTACCAAGGGGAGTAGCCAAGTCCTTTGGCGGTTGCCTGACCGCCCTATCTCCTCAGGGATTTGGTTTCAATGTGCTGGTCTTATTTTGTGCTTTGTTGCAGCAGGTTCAGAGCCTGTGATCCCAATGGCCAGTTCCCTCTGGGAAACCGGCTCTCTTCCCTGAGCCTGCCAGGCCCACACCTCCCTGAGCCTTCCTCCCGCTGCTCCTCACCTCCTCCTGGGGAGGGTGGGGGGGAGGCCCACCTGATACTGCTCCCCCCCAAAATTTCACCTGGCAATGCCACCAGCACTGGGTTACACACCGATTCATGCCGGTAAGTGGAAAAGAAGGAAACCACTTTAGAAGAAAAAGGGACTAACGGGGGGGGGAGGGGGGGG
>NW_010246848.1:2888-4353 GCF_000690775.1 Eurypyga helias
GACACAAACCCCCCCTCCCACCCTGCCCATGACAAAAGCCCAGGAACTAGACTTTCTTGGGACGGCGTCCGACTTGGTAATAATAATAAATGCTGATGAGGATGAAGAGGACTCGGCTGACCAGGAGGAGCACAGCACCTGTGGATATCCGGCTACTCTCGACCAGGGAGACGGTGGTAACTGGAGGAAAAGGAGGGAGACAAGGCAGAGGTTGGAGATGAAAAACACAAATGGAGATGAGTGTACAAAGCTGTTTTCTGCTGCCCCCTAACGCAGAAGCGTTCATCACAGCCTCACAAGCACAGTGAATACACAGCAGAGGCTCTTCACTCGCTGGATTTCACAGCCTTGAAGGTAGCCAGAAAGACACGGTCCCCAGAGCTCTCACTTACAGAAACCCTGCTCTAAAGGCAGCCCCACATTCAGGCGGCCATGGCCCAAATGGGTCACTCGAGCAGAGGGGAGTCTCTGTCATGCTCAGGTGTTTGCTGTGGAAGCTGCACGCTTGGCAGCTTGCTCTGCAGCTCGGCCACTTCTGTGCTGATACACGCACAGTCCCTGCAGGCTACCTCTGTTCCAAGCATGCCTCTTGATTTTGGGCTACCAACACCCAGCCCTGATTAAAACAGCTATCTTATAACACAGAGAGCTACAATATGTACAGATAACCCCCCCCTTCATTGTTAAATATAGACAAGCTCCCTAGAAACAGGCTGAACTGTTATTCGCAGTTTTGGTAAGAATGAACATCCCCATTTTTAGTGTAGGTTGCCACAGTCTTTTCGTATTAGCCCCAGCCTCAGGGCTGCCCGCTCCAGGAGATGACCTGTGCTGGCTATGAAGGTGAGGATGTTTTTAGGGAGAAAAATAAATGAATCATCTGAGGAAGATGTTTCCCCTGCACCTGGGGACCCTTCGGTGTGCAGCCCAAGGCAGAGGGCTAATCCATGGGGAAGGAAAAGGGAGAGCAGCTGGCAGGGAAGATGCTCCCAGGGCCAGGTTATCCTTGCCAGTCCTGCAGAGCAAAGGATCCACCTCCAGCAGAAGCGGGAGGCAGCATGGGGACAGTGGGGTATTGGATGCCCCGGTGGCTGTGCAAGACAGGTACCAGGGACAGCATCTTCCCACCTGCTGTGGCTCTCCAGGAGCCTGGAGCTTAGCCCATGAGAGCCAGAGGCACTGCTCCCATGTTCAGTCCCGGCGGTTGAGCTGCCCACCTCCCTCTGCACCGCCCCGAACCCGGTGGCTCCAGCTGCTCACCCAGGAACTGCACGGCGAAGTAGCACGCCTCCGTCAGCAGGGTCCAGCGGATGATGACCTTCTCGGCCGTGTACAGCGCGTTCCACATGATGAGCGAGATGCCTGCGAGGGCGAGCAGAGCGCAGCTGCCCGGGGGCTCAGCGCGAAGGGGCAGCCCACCCGCCTGACCCCACAGTGGGCCCTTTCGGCCCTCCACGGGGGAAGC
>NW_010246849.1:0-4883 GCF_000690775.1 Eurypyga helias
CATTCTGTGATTCTATGATAAAATAGATTCAGTCTTTGGGTTGTTTCACTGAAAATTGAAATGGGTATCAGAGGAACACGATAACCTTATTTTATTGTTACAGGTATTGTAATTTCATCTTCAGTTATCACAAAAATGCGTAGGTGGAAAGATGGGAAGAATTCTCTAAGTTCAGCATATGTGGTACTGAAACACAGACTTTGGAAAAGCATTGACTGATTTATAGCAGATTCAGATGAAAAGACCATAAGATCCTCTGTACATATGGGAATGCATGCAATTAATCATTGTTCCTATTAAATAAAGCAAAGGTAGATTTGCTCCTCCTCTGCCATACCCGTAGGTTTTATTGGGAGGGAGGGGCTGTGGTAATGGTCTATTCCTGGAAACTGTGAACACCAACCTCTGAGCAACTCCCTAACCAGCTTTTATTTTCTCTGATTAGAACAAGAAGATGAATGTTACTTGCTCTCTAGGATGATATGCTCAATAAGTTTGACTTGCATTTAAATGAGTTTAAAATAATAGTATTTGCTGGAATTAGTGTGATCCACTGTTCCATTTTCTCTTTTGGTATTCCATGAATAATATTAAGTTATTCTCTGTGGTTGTGCCACCTTTTCCATTAGCTATGTAGAGCATGCAGCTCTTTGAAAAATGTCAGTGTATAAATAGTGTTGCTGAGAACCTCACTAAGCCAGAGCCAGCAACAAAATGTGGAAATGTACCTTGCTGGTGAAATGACAGTGCATGCTGAAATTATGGCAGTCGGTGGAAGGAGAGAGCTGAGAGGGAAGAGTGTGGCCTGAGGTTTTGTTTCTTTTGTCTAAAATTTGGATTGCACCGTTACAATTCAGCATTGCTTGGGGGTTCTTCAGACTGAGCATAGCAGAAAGAAGTGCTCCATAATTCTGGACTAAAGGTAGTTGCGTAAAGGCAAGAAGAAAGAGCTCATTAGTGAGGAAGGGAAAACCTGGTAAGCCACTAGCCTGCTGCATGAGTCAGCATGGATATTTGAATAATTGGGGCTTTGCCATTAATCAAAGCTATTACGTGTTGCCTGAAACAGTGGCAGGATGGGTTGTTAGGGGGGGAGGGGAAGGGCGAAGGAAGTAAACATAGATATTTGGGTCATTAATATGAATGAGAGATTCTTCTTGCATGTGTTCATGAGCCATGCAGGTAATTGAAAGTGAAAGCTAGAGGAGATTATTCGCTAAAGAAGAACTTTAAGACCTTGTCTTAGGGAGCTGTCTCTGACAGACTGAAGCACTGCCACTTCAGCCTCAGGGACAGCTAATTGGAAACTTTTCTGGAAACATGCACATCACTGTGCTCCAAAAGCGTGCGGGCTGTGCACCGGCTCCCCCCGCCCTCGCCCCACCGCTGTCACTTTTCTTTCCTATTTGTTTTTCCAGACGTGCTGCTGTCCTCTGAATCCAATATTGCAGAAAATTGTTTTCAGCCAAACAGCGCCAGTTAAGTTGTTAACTCACTATTATCTCAACCCACTGTCAGGAGCTATAAATGCCTCTTTATAGCCCAGTCAGGAGTATTTTAGTGCTAGCTTTAAAAAGCTGGGTGTGGGGAAGCTGAGTTTTTTTTAGGAGAGGGTAGGGGGAAGGCTGGCAGACCCTTAGAAAGGTCTTCCTTTTCATATTCTGACCTGGCAGCACAAAGAGGGGAGGTATTCTGAAACAGGATTTAGATACTCCATCACCTAACTTGTTAGTGCGGTTTCAGCACCTCTGCTCAGTGCATAAAGCAAAAGGAGAGTGCAGGTGTGTGACAGCTTATCTACAGGACAATTAACTAGCTGAACGTATGACTTCAAAATCACTTAATTTAATTCTTCATTTGACACTGCTTTCAAGTTAAAGTAGCCCTATATAATTTCAGTTTAAATTTACCTCTGAAACCAATTTATGTAAAATAATTTGCTAGTTACTCTAATTCCAAGTAGGTCAGCAAAAACTTAGCTAATACCACTTTCAATCGTTCTTTTTTCAAGAAGTTCATTCAAGTTAATTTTCCTGAGGTTTTCTATGTAGACATCCGTAGGAATGGGAGGTGCAAAGCCCAGAAAGCCAAACAGAGCATCAGCACCAGTACAGTATCAAGCACAAGGTCGGACTCAGACCCTCCCATTTCTGAGGTGTTACATACCTTACTTGTGGTCTTAAGGGAGGGACTGTTCCCAACATCAGGACCGTGTCCTATGGTTTTTAGTGGTTCAGTTTTCATTTTCTTATAGAAAATCCATAAATTGATAATCGATTTTACGTGAGAGAAGACTTGACTTTGAGGACTTGCTCCAGTGAGTGTTTAAATGCAGTCATATGTAATTCATATTTTTCATTTATTGTAACAACCTCAGGACACTTCTCTCCTAGTAAAATGCACCAACCATCCCTCCTATACAACAGACACTCTAATAATCCTTGAAAAGTGGAATAGCTCCAGCGGGTGTTACTGAGAGCGTGCCCTGATCGATGTACCTGGAACTGCGTGGATGAAAGCACACTCTCGGGAAGGCACCGCAGGGCACTTGAAGCTGAACCTGGGCCTCAGATTCTGAAAAAAGTTCCCCTGGGTGGGAGGTGACCGCATACTGTTTCTTTCTCCAGCTATATTTAGATACCCCTTCAGTAGCCATGCAAGCACCCACTAAATCAGGTCATGCAGGAAAGAAAATAACCGTAGGTTCTGCTTTTGAAAATGGTGTTACCTTCAGATGCATACTCTAAAAAGTTTTTCTGGAATTACAGGAGAGGGGAAATAGAGTAATATGTCATAATGAACAGAAAACATTCTTTTTTTAATGCCTCCTTAGCAATTTTCAGGTAAGATTACTAAACAGAACCTTTGGTATCCCTTAGGAATCAATGACCTTTGAAAAATTAGTGACCAAAGAGAAACAAAAGACAACTCAAGTTAAGTCTGTTGACAAAAGTGCAAAAAACCAAGAGGTGAAAGCATCTCACTAAAGCTGAAACAGTGGAGGGTGTTGCTGGATGAGAGATACTAAAGGTTAAAATGTCCCTCATCTGCAACAAATCACATTTAAGAAAAACTGCCCACCAACGGGTGTTTGTCCACCTGCCAGGTGAAAAAAAACCCAAACCAAACCCAAAAAGAAAAAAAAAAAAAAACCCACCACCAAAAACCTCACACATAGAAAAATTGGGACCTAAATTTTCCCAGGTATTTCTCCCCAGTCTTTATGCAAATAACCATCAGTGAAATTGCACATTTCTAGTAATAAGTATCCTATGAAACTCCGACACTCATCCCATTTTGTGCTGATGATTAGCTACCTATTTGTCAATCCCATTCAACTGCCCATACTTCAAATTTTTCCAATCTTCTTGTAAAATGCATAAACACTTTAGGAGACAATGCACCATCTGGCCTCATAATGTCTGCTACTCTTGCAGAATATCAAAAATTCACAGCTCCTTCCCTCTTCATCATACTCTTCTGCAGGTTCTTCTGTCACACCTAGCTTCTTTTTATTTAGAAAGTACTCAAAACCCAAAAAGATCAAAATCTCTGTGGCATTGTCATGCCATAATGCAAATGTAGTTTTAAGCAAGAAAGGGTGACACTGCTAATGTCACATACAGCAGACATTTAAAACATACATAGTTAAGTGACTTTGGAAAGTTCAGGTTTTCCTTATTAAATGTTTTTAGACCTTGGAGGAGATATTTGCATTTCTTGAAAGAGAGGCATATTTTTTAAAAAAGTAGAGAAGTCCTAGCAAAAGGTGATGTTTTGCCATGGAAGCTGTAAGATAGCAATTGGATGTGTTCTAGGTCCAGCTAATTAAGAAATTCCTTTGAATTTTAAATGAATCAAGATTTTTGTAGAAGCAGTAAAAAACCCCGTAATTAGCTGAAAAGTGTGCCAGCTTTTTGTGTCACTATTTTATTTAGCTCTATTTGATGCATCTTTTCATAGTTATTGATTTTCTACCTTTTTTATATAATTGTATGGTGGTGTACAGGTAACAAGAATTTACAGAAGTGTCTGAATGCTCCGAGTTGTTCTCTCTTACACTGAAAAACAGTATTTGTTACCTGGGAATGAATATGCACGGAATGAAGAAATTAAAACCATTTGTAAAACTTTCCCATTACGTTTCCCCCTATTCTGTAGTGCTTAGCCATAAAACTGAACTTTCCTAAAACTTCAGTCTTTGCACAGAATGATTGCTTACATAGCACTGCAATAGCTGAATAAATATTGTCTAATTCCTACTTACTTTCTTTGCTCAGTTCAAGTAGTCTTAAATAAAAGTCCGAAAGACTGCAATCATTCCTGTACCTCATTTTCTCAACAGGCAGTGTTTTTACATTGCTGTGTTGCTGTAATGAGTATTATAAGTGGAAGAAAATTGAAATACATGCTCAAATGTTTGCCAAAAAATTAGATATTCTGGACTACTGCCAAGGAAAAGGGAAAGAATTTCCAGTAAACCATCCAGTGGATACAACGCATCCACTCAAAGAGCATCCAAAAGAGCAGAATACTCCTTCATTTGGTGAGGCTCATAAAATTCAAGAGTACCTAAATTAGATGCTTTTTCATGTAGTTTTGTGCAAATACCCGATTTCTCTGTAATGTCTGGAAATAATTTGTTAAATGTCTCTGGCTTCCCTGAGATAACTGCTGGTATCTAAAACATCACCTGTCAGAAAGAAATGACCTTTCCATGAAGAAAACAATCGTTGCTTATGTCTTTTTAAATGCTGATAAACTTGAGACCAACAACAACAGCTAGATTTATTGTACAAACCCCCCCAGTATATATGCACCATCAGGTAACACCACATTCTCTGCTGAATAAACAATTAAAGTCGTAATTGTTTGTGCATTCC
>NW_010246849.1:4914-14986 GCF_000690775.1 Eurypyga helias
TGTCAACAAAATCAAACATCTGTCATGCCAGATAAGGAAACGTGACTCATTTAATGTACTTAGCGCTCTACTCAGCCTTGAAAAGGTCGTTCAGATTTTAACAAGCAATGTATAGTTTACTGGCTTCTAGTAAATGACCATGTAGTGACAATAAAACTGTGACTGTATTTCGTTACCCTTCAAACGACATATTTGATTAAGATAACACATCATATTTAGCACAATCTGTTTAATGTTGCTTTTGGATATACTCTAACCCTTTCAATTATGTCTGATTTTAACATAAAATCATTTTTACCAACATAATGCTCGTAACCCCCAGTCCCATTCCACCAAAATAAGCAGAGCAAGCCAGAAATATCGCCTTGAAAACCACTAATTTAAGACAACAAACAACATACAAAGGCAGCTTTTGCTCTTCTGCCATCTTCAGTGGCAATAAACAACATCCAGACACAGTTCAGTTGTGGACTGAAGCCAGCAGAGACACACAGGTATTGCTCGTCTGCCAAGAGCACAAGGACTAAACACCCTTTTGATTATATTTTGGCTTACTGCTTTGGGCTCCTTGATCCAGTCCTGAATCCTGTCAGAAATGACTCACGGCAATGCTGCTTGTTATCCTCACTGACCTACACCAAACGGCTGTTAGGACAGCCCAGGAATGTCTCATTTTGCTCAGAGCTATTTAACTGTAAACTGATCTTTTGAAACCATTCTCAATATCCTTCGCTATTCTCTGTTGGCCTGTTCCCAAAATAGTTGCTTATTTCAATAAGAGAGACATTTAGGGGTGAATCTGGAGACAGTACGGAAGAGATGATCATGCCTGCTTCACCAGATGGTGTTAAAGTATGGGTACAACCCCTTGGTCATTCGGTCTTTTTTTTTTTTTTCTTTGATGACTATTGTAATCAAACACAAGAAAGTGGTGCGTTTGGTCTCATTTGCCCATAAAAACCTGACAAAGTGTTAATATTCTTAGTACTGATAAATTAGTTCTGTTCCTCCTTAAAACAAGAAAACTAATCCTGAAAGATACTGTTTTATGGGAGATCAAAAAAATCAACATATTTCACAGGCTGGTTGGCAGGTTGGAGTTAGCACAGATGCACAAATGGATTGATTAAGTCTCTGGACAGCTGGTGGGAGCTGGCCCAACTCTCTTTCCTCTGTTCTTCTCCCAAGTATTTGACTCCTGAGCCAGTTCTGTGAGCCCGTTCCAGAAATTAATTTATAATCTATGGGGATGATTTGGGATGAGAAAACAATATTCTAAGAAGGTATGTGCTTTGGGTAAAGGTGAATTTGAGGTGCTTTAGATGTCTAAATTGTGGAAGACCTTTTACAAAGGAAGAGAAAGGATATGGGCTGTCCTTCCTTTCTGCTTATTTCTGGCACACGAGGGAGCCACAAGGCACAGTGAGGATTATACTACTTACAAAATCATATTTTTCTTCCCAAAAGTATCGCAAAACACTTCACAAAGTGTCAGTTTGTTTCACACCCGCCAGTAATGGGAAATACGGATTACAGCCTTCTGTGCCAAGGTGGATCACTGCCCCCTTGAGATAGGACAATCTGGTCGGTGTATCCATTTCATTCCTGAAGGACTCCTTTGGGGAAATTACATTTAATTCTGGCTGATACTCAGCTAATCGGATAACCAGGCTTTGCACTGGATTGTTACTACGCTCGCTCATTGCCTCTTCCACCTGTTTTAGAGTCTGAATTGCCCTGATCTTTTCTACTGCAAACACACGGTAGGTACGGACACTCAAGCAGAACTCACTTCCAAGTTAGATCATGGCATCACTGTGAGGTGGTGGCCCACAGTCTCTAGGATCACCCATTCCTGTGATTAGCTCCTGTCTGTGCATTTGCAGCGTTTGGCACCCTTCATACAGGCCCATCCTACCGTACAGATGGCAGCACGAGGGATCACACTATTCAATACAGATTGGGAAAAAGTGTTGTGCACAGGTGACGCCTCTCTTTCTTGGGATCTGAATAATTGGCCAAATGGAATGTGAAACAGTTTCAGTAGGAAAAGTAAAGAAGAATACCCACAGAATAAGATTAAATTTAATTTAGAGTGTTTCTTTAAAATCCGTATAATATAATTATGTTTGCAGAACAGCAGCATTCATGGACTATGGATGATGGTCCTCATGCATGAGGAAAAATGTAGTTGATGGGTAAAGATGGTGAGTTGAGGCAGAACAGATGACTTGAGTCAAGTTTCTTGATTAAAGTACAGGTAAGAAAGAAGTAGAAGAAAGTGCAGAACTCGGTGAATGTGAGATCCCAGTTATCAGCAAGACAAACAGATTTTACCAGAAAATGAGAAAATTAGAAGAGCTATAAAAATCAGTTATAGCTGACATACAAAAAGAAAGTAGGCAACAACTTATGTGTCATGCTAAATATACTCATTCAGGGGGAAAAGTATTATTTGAATGTGTGCTCATGGTCTTTTTTGTTCCCACTCGTAGT
Source organism: Eurypyga helias (assembly GCF_000690775.1). NCBI lineage: Eukaryota > Metazoa > Chordata > Aves > Eurypygiformes > Eurypygidae > Eurypyga > Eurypyga helias. The sequence goes on from NW_010246849.1 coordinate 7,411, forward strand.
TTGGATGTCACAGTTCTGAAAGACCAGCAAGTTGTCCAGTGTTTATGTGGTATGGCCTTCTGCCTCTTTCCAGTGTCTGGATGACGTGAAAACCCCAAATCTTAATTCAGTATCTAACTGAAACAGTTCCATTACTGTTGGTAACTGCCTGTTAAGCAGGAAATAATCAGCGTTTCTTAGGCTTGTAAGGGAGTAAGAGCGTAAACACCCTAACACCCTAAACAAACTGAAGGAAATAATGGTTTTGTTGCTTGCACAATTGGCTTGCACACCACCTTGCTCCAAAGGAATAAAATGTGTGGAGGAGTTAGAAAAATGTTCAAGGAAAAAATTCAAATAGGACAGTTCCATCTGTATAAAAAACACATGAAGGCCCAAATAAAATGTGAACTCTTTACCATAAGACAAAAAGCCGTGGGGAGGTATCCTGGGAAAAGACCTGTGTATAATTCTGTGTTTAGTGCCTCTATACAGTCCTATAATTTCCTGTTTCTTAATTCCTTGTGTTTCTGCTGCTGGCTGACCTCAGAGACAGGACAGTGCAATAAGATGACCCTGGGACTGAGCCAGTAAGGACGTTCCTATGTAAGTAGTTTGGAACATTGTCTTAAACAACCGGTCCTTTATGATGCACCTTTAAAAATTTAAGTGTGTTTCAGACCTGGCAAGTGCATGATTAATCTTGATCATAAAGATACATTTCTCTTTGTTTTATATTTTTAATCATAATTGAGGCCATTTTTCTATTCTGGGCCATATTGTTATTTCATTTACTTAAGCTGTAATGATTAAATCTAATTTGCTACTCTGTGAAATCTTAATCCTACTGAAGACTAATGGGTATAGTACACAGTTCAGTTAAGAAACAGATTCACCACATAACCTCCATTAAGTAATTCCATTTATTTCAATAAAACTAGCTGGCACATGAAAGAAAGAATCTTTAGTCTCCCAAAAATCACAGAATTTTTAATACAAGCACTGAAGAGATGTTTTGACCTCGCCCTGAACATACTATTTCTCACAGCAAGGAGTCATGAAAAAAATTCAAAACAAATCCAGCTCATAAAATCTGTACTCTAAAAAAAGCTGCCTACATTTTGTACTTGATCTTATTTTACAAGTACAACATTATCCTTTCCAAACATGAAATGTCAGCTTAAAAATATAGGGAAAGGGGCTTCCATATCCACAGTGAACATGATTTCTCTGAAAAACAATGAAAGAAAAGCCTATCACTAATAAAGTATTCTAACTTTAATCACGTTTCCTTCATTACTCCCGTATTTTAGATGATATAAAAGGAAGAACAATTATTGCCTTGTTCACTTTGATTTATTTGGCTCAGTGCCTCCTTACCTAGGTAATGTAAAATAAACTGTGCTACATGGGTCATTTATGATGTGATTTAATAAGATGCTTTTTATTTCTAGCCTGCAGGGAAACATATTAGTTTGCAAGCACCTGGCAAAAAAACCCCACGTTTCTTTCGTTGATTTTCTACTTTTGTTCATTAGACTTCAGCGTACAAGGTAATTTAAAGCTACAATGCACAGGTTGTCATAGTGGCAATGTACTAAAACAGGACTTCAAAACCCACATAAGGAAATGCTGCTTGGACGTTAAAATAAGGAAGTTCATAACTACAAGCTTGACCAGTTCCTAACTTCCTATGAGTATTCCTGTGTAAATTAAGGCTTGTTCCTTTTCATTGTCTGAAATAGGTTAATGTTTTTTCTTAGTAACACACAGTGTCTACAAACTAAATTATGTATATGTAACAGGCAGCTGAGACAGACCTGGAGGTAAAAAAAAAAGCTAGGAAATTGGTTTTCTACAGATACTCCAAATAATGTGGGCAAGTTTACCATGCTCAAACTTACAGAAAGCTTACAGGACTTTGGGTCTTATTTCACGGAATCACAGAGTGGTTTGTGTTGGGAGGGACCTTACAGACCATCTAGTTCCAACCCCCCTGCCATGGGCAGGGACACCTTCCACTAGACCAGGTTGCCCAAAGCCTCGTCCAGCCTGGCCTTGAAGACAGCCAGGGAGGAGGCATCCACAGCTTCTCTGGGCAACCTGTGGCAATATCTGTGGCTTTTAGTTATTTTGAGGATTATACCCATTCAGTGGAAATAATTCAGTGCTCAACTCCGTGAATAGCAAAAAGATAAAGGAGCGGGTATTTCAAAGTCCTAGGCGTGGACATTTCATATATTATCAGTGGAAGAGCTGATCCCAAAGAACCGCAGCTAATATCTCACACTCGTATCCATTACAAGTCCCTAGTTTTTGTTACTCACAGTTTTCAGACATTCTCATTTGAAACAACACTGCCCACATAGGCTTAGCTAGAAAGAGATTAATGAGTGGGAAGGGCAAAAAAACCACAACAATACCTTGCACCTATTTTTTCTGTTTCTGAAAATAAGTATCTCTCTACTACACAGCTCCACAGAAAAAGAAAGCTTCAGCTGTTTTAATTTTTTTCTCTGTTTCTTTGTCTCAGCTGCCAATGGTTGAGACTTATGTACCCAGAACTGGATTTTTCATTAGGTTTATGCCCCTGTGCAAGTGTATCTCATTTGCTAGACTACAGTCTCCTTCAGAGTTAAAAACACAAGTATGGAATCTTTTGCTGTTCCTTGAAAAAATCCCAACTAACAAACTGAAAAGCCCCACCAAGTGCCTACGTGAAGATAAATCCTAAAATGGACCCAATATAGTTACCTGAGCTTTAGAAAATTTGTAGCTTAACCACTTGAAGGATATGGGGCGTCTGAACAAGTGGTGAAGGGGGTCCCTGCAAGGGTTTTAGGAGGATTTTAACCAACAATGCAATACCTTTGAGAACAGCACTGTTGCTTGTCAGTCCCACCATGTAATTCAGATGAGGATGGCAGGAGCACACATCATTTTAGCTGCATTTTATGAGATACCCTTGGATGTCCTAATGTATAATCATAGAATCATAGAATCATAGAATGGTTTGGGTTGGAAGGGACCTTAAAGATCATCTAGTCCCAACCCCCCTGCCATGGGCAGGGACACCTTCCACTAGACCAGGTTGCTCAAAGCCTCATCCAGCCTGGCCTTGAACACTTCCAGGGATGGGGCATCCACAACATCTCTGGGCAACCTGTTCCAGTGCTTCACCATCCTCTCCATGAAGAATTTCTTCCTGATATCTAATCTAAACCTCCTCATTTTCAATTTAAACCCATTACCCCTTGTCCTGTTGCTACAGGCCCTTGTACAAAGTCCCCTCCCAGCTTCCTTATAGGCTTCAAGGAAGGGGCCTTTTAGGCCCCAAGGAAGCTTCCTTGTAGGCCCCTACAATAACGAAAAGAGGTATGTTACTAGTAACTACTGGTGGCTTAAAGACATATTTAATCTCCCTGTAGGTGAGAATCTCCGTATCTATACCCAAGCAGCACAGATTTAGGATGTTGTGATTTGCAAGGGCATAAATAGAAGTACCACTGACATTTCTTTAACGTACAGCCTTCAGCATCGGTATGTTGGTACAGCTGATGGAGATATGCCTGGTACCACACAGGTCTCCAGTCCCATCTCTTGCAAAACAAGGTGTGCAGACCACTGCTAGTAAGTCTCTGCAAAGTCCTGGTGAGGCGTATTCCTCTCTCATTTTACATTTTTACACTGTCTCTTCTCCTGACAATATGGTGGTAAAATTCCAGACTTGTTATTACCATCCTAGAGGTCAAGAGCCATCTCGTCCAGATTTTATTGTCCACACATATGGAACCAGGCAGTTTTGTTTGCAGACACAGTGCCAACAGGACGAGGAAGGATCCTTTTACAACATGCAAGAGGTATTCTACTATTATGCCAGGCAGAATTTCAAATTCGAGGTTTCCAATGGTAGTGCTCTTTTTTTCTTTTAAGTCAAAAATCTGCAAGTCTGAGAAGCATGCCAACGTGTTTTATAGTATACAGATAAAGGATCAACTAATTTCCAGTTAAAATTGTTTTCTCAGGAGTCAAGGCTATTGAGACAATTTTTGTTTCTGCTATTGCAATGATAACATCTGATGCTGTATCTTCTGGCAGTATTTATGCATGGGAAGTAACACTAATGGCATATGTGGTTAGTACATCAATATAGTCACATAATCCATAAACATTTCCTTTCATAAGTTATTATCACATTATCACTGATTATTTATAAAAAAGTAGTGTCATATGACATACTTCCCTGTATTATTTTTAGCCTTAAACATAGTTAAAATATGGTGAGGAACAGGGATATAAGGTGGGGAGCAATCTGAGGCACGACTGGAAATGGAATAATTGGAACTACTTCAAAGCTTTTACAATTCACAGCTCTATTTCACAAAGCTCAGCCTGCATATATCTGGTCCAGGCTTGGGTGAGAAGGAACCATTGCAGTGTGCCAAGACCTGGATTTGCCAATCCATCCAATTTGCCATACTGAATAGCTGAAGCATCATGGTTCACTACTCACAGAGCAGTGTGGATAAGACAAAACTAAAATAACATAATTTTACTGGGATTGGGTTTTTTTGACTGTGGAAGCAGATTTGCTGAAAGTGCACATACGACTCAAGAGATTTGATTAAAAAAAATTATTTATGGATTCAAGATGCTAAAAAATGTTCAGTAAAAACATCTCTTGATACAATTCACCAAGAGTCACACTGACTCCTCTGTAAGATCATGCTTCATTACTCACTAAAATTAGCAAAATGAATTCTCTTACCTCCAGTGGTGGTGGGGGAAATCAATTCAGGAACCAGTGAATGTGTTGATGCTGTTCTTACATAGGCAAAAAAAGATTATGTTTTGCTATTTTGCTATAGCAAACTTGACTGCAGTAGAAGACCTAAGGGAGCTACGACAAATGGTTATAAGAAATTATTTATGGCTAGATTTTGTCTCATTTCTCTTGAGCCTGCAACTGTATTTAGGTTTACTTTAATAAAATAATAGGAAACAATCTTAGTATCTGGTTAAAGGTTAGTATCATACTTTTGGAGAATCTAATCTTATCCTAGGCTCCCTGCCGAGCTTTATTAACTGATAACATTTCCTTCTGCGCATTTTTAAAGACACTGTCATGCCATGTGCAGTTTGCTGAACCACTGGGGTTTTCATATTTGTCTTTTCTTGGATTATATACATTCCATCTGTCTTGGGCTTTCATCTTACATAAATGGTTCGGTGTTAGCAAGGAGCCTGCTTAAAGCTCGTAGCGGCGCATACTGCATAGAAAGCACACAACACAATGCAAAGAACACGCTTTGCAGCACCCATGAGTGTTCACTGTTTTTCATCATAATGTTGACTCGTGAACAAGGGGATCCGTCTCACGAACAACAGCGACTAGTGGAGTGTGTCAGTTCTCGGACAGCTGTTATCCAGTGCACTGTTCAAAGTGAAGGGAGAAACACTGGTGAAAGACTGACCATGCAGTATGTAATTTAGATGTCAGAATGTGTCAAAGATATCACTGTCAAACTCGATCTATTGTGTATAAAATTTCTGCACAGAATTTCTCCTCCAGGCAATTAGTAGCCTGCACTAAATGCTGGGAGCATGTCCAACTACCCTGCTGGAATGAGGCATTGAAATGGCCTGGATGTCTGCTTTCACAAAGCCAGGGACTTCTGGGGTTTTTCACTGCTAGGCTGGAGCTGTGCGAGTCAGTTCTCTCACTTAAGCAAAAGGAAAGGAAATATGATGATATCACTGACTCTGACTGTACCATTGATCTTGCTGCTTCACTAAAAGTTTACAAAAATTTAAATCATCATAACCCCTTACTTACAAAGACTGCAAAAACAAAACAAAGGTGATCGAAAGCCAAGTCATGTTCAACAAACAAAACTGTTCAATATTTGCAAAGGTTTCCCCAGCTACCTTAATGTGAGGCTGAATGCAGCTAACATGTATTTGCCACTGGCCAGGAACTGGCACACCTGCTGTCTTCATTGTTAACAGCTGTGGATCAGATGCTTACATCCTGCTTCGGCAGCAATGACTAGATGACTTCTGAAGGCCTCCTTCCATCCCTTAACCTAGACTGTCACAACGGCTTAGTTCTACAGTTTAAATATGGAATAAATATATGAAATAATAGATGAATATATTATTTCTTCATTTTCTCGTGAATAAATAGTATGTTCAGAATTTCGGTTATAAATCCCTGACCAAATTATTTCAGTTGCATAAGCACAAGAGGGGGATGCAAAATATAATGTAGATTTTGTTGACTGTCAGCTTAGACCGTGGTTACACAGGATGAAACCTTCCTATCACAGTGCTCAGAAAGGCAGTCTGTTGTTACAGAAAGCCAGAGTTTAAAGCAGAAATAAAAAGGAGATGTTAGCACTCCATTATTAAAACTAAAGTTGCATTGCTACAAAGGGAAACCTTGCAAGCATTTTCCTGTTATACTGACAACAGCCTTCATTCTGGCAGAACAAGACAAATAAACTACATGAAAGGTTTCATCCTGGAGGAACGTGCAAAGCATCATTCCTCTAAAGTATCTATGGAAAAATTATTTTTAATATGTGTGCAGACTTATTTATTGCTCTTATGCATTTAGGGTCTTTCATTCTACTGCATAAAAGTCAGGTATCTTACTGTTGTTTCATTTCCATATTTATACCACTGTTAGTGTCAAAATGATCTTCTAAGTATATGCTGAAAACATTCTTAAATGTAGACATGTTTGACTCTAACAAGTCAATACATCAAAAGTTTTTATTGCTTTTTGCAACATTCAAAAAGCAAACACTTTCCTCATCAGACGCAAATCACCTTATTTCCCTTATAACGACCAACACATTTCCCAGACAGTTTGGCTTTTTTTCAAATGTCACTAAAATCAACAGAAATCTTCATATGGAGAGAAGCACATAATTTATTATCTTTGTATAACACAAATCAAGGAAGGAATTGGTGAACATGTGTAGTAGTTTGATGGAGTAAGGATGAAAAAAAAGTAGTAAATTTTTGTGAGACACGGGAAACTTACATTGTGCTCCAGTAACACATTGATAGGATTTTGTGTTGGCTTCTTTTCCTCAGCTGCTGAATTACTCCTGTGAACAGAATACAATGTATGAGTTACATAGCTGGCACTTCTCACTGCATTGCTTGAAGAGTCCTCCAGGTCCCACTCAAGCAGAGGACCCACCAGATTCGGGTGGTTAATCCGATCACCCTGCCAGCGACTGAAGCTGGACTCCTGCGAGGCCAAGACATCTTAGTGTATGTTTGATTTTGGCTGCTTTACAGGACTTGCCGCAAGAATGGGAATCGGTGGAGGTTAAGTCTTGTGATTGGATCAACATTGAGATTTTCCTGATTAATACAATGGAAACATCCCAGGACAGAGAGTCTGCTTCATTCTTCAGGCTAAGATCAAATCTCATTCTCAGAGTTATTAACAACAGCTAAAGATCTGACCAATGTAACTTGATTTAGAGATCAAAGTTCCTTTCAAACTAATACTCGCAAAATTGATCTGATTGTATGTTTCCCTGTTTTTAATTCAATCAAGTAATAACCCACTGAAAGG